>NC_043958.1:2702638-2955138 GCF_902148855.1 Sphaeramia orbicularis
GAATAAACTGATATTCACTAAACTCCACCTCATTTCAGATCCAAAAAGTCTATTGTATTCACACACAAACCAAAAAAAAATTGGCTCTGTTTTGTCCAATTAACGAGATAATTATCTCATAATTACGAGAAAAAATAAGTTAAAAAAAATTGGCTCTGTTTTTATGACATAGTTATCTCATTAATTCGGAAAAACAGAGCCAATTTTTTTTTACTCATTTTTTCTCGTAATTACGAGATAATTACCTCATTAATTCAGAAAAACAGAACCAAATGTTATTTTTGTGTGAATGCAATACACTTCTGTAATAATCACTACTTTTGGAAAAATATCAGCTTATAAAGTCAATGTATCACAGAACTACTATTTCCTGTGAACACTCAGACAAACCGTATGGCCCTTCACTGCTGTTCATTCATAATTATGGTTAGGACCCCTTTATTTATCTGGGGGTCTCAGTAACACGTACATTTACAGATTTAATTAAAGACAAGTGGTATAGACACTTTAAAACTACATTAAACTAAATACCTGTCTTTTTTGGGTAGTTCAGTCAAACTACAACAAACATTATTCTGCCCAAGTCTTAAATTTTAATCTTTTAAAAAGTTTTTCAAAGATTTGTAAAAAAATGCAAAAATTGAAATTCATCCAAACTGTGCACTGCACCTCTCCTAGTGGTAAAGAACATGTGTGTTCAATTTGAAAAGAACTGGGTGAAATCAGTTAAACAAAAATCTTGGACAGACAGACAGATGGAATTCCTGGTATATCTATACACCCCCACCCTCTGGGGGCCGGGTTATATTAATCTGCAACCAGCATTGAAGACCAAACAGGATCTAAATCCATGGTCCACCATAAACTGACTCAGATGTTTGATGGACTGGATCAGATGTGCTCCTCCTGTCATACACATGAAGTGGACTGGATGTGAATTCCATCCAGTTATGATGTTGATTCATATGATCAGTGTCGTGGTTTGACAATCAATGACTAAGGTGTAAAAATATAATTAAACAGACTCTAAATTCAATAAACTCTGTCTGGACTCACACAGCTTTGTTGGAGGCTTTGACGACTGGCAGCAAATTCAGCAGAGCCTCCTCTGAACCAGAGTATTTGTTCAGGTCAAACTCATCCAGATCTTTATCTGATGACAGTAACATGAAGACCAGAGCTGACCACTGAGCAGGAGACAGATCAGACCTGGAGAGACCTCCATCTGTCAGGTACTCTTGGATCTGATCCACCAGAGATCGATCCTCCAGTTCATTCAGACAGTGGAACAGGTTGAGGCTTTTCTCTACAGACAGATTCTCATTGATCTTCCTCTTGATGTACTCAACTGTCTTCTTCTTTGTCTCTGAGCTACTTCCTGTCTGTTCCATCAGATCTTGTAGGAGACTCTGATTGGTCGGCAGTGATAGACCCAGGAGGAAGCGGAGGAACAGGTCCAGGTGTCCATTTGGACTCTGTAAGGCCTGATCCACAGCGGTCTGGTAGAACTTTACAGTTTTATCCTTTGATAGTTTAGACCAAACAGAAGATAGGAGACCTGACAGCAGATTGACTCCAGTGTTGATGAAGGTCTGATGGACATGAAGAGCAGCCAGAAACTCCTGGACACTCAGATGGATGAAGCAGAACATCTTGACCTGGCGTACTCCTCTCTCCTCTTTAAAGACCTGTGTGAACACTCCTGAGTACACTGAGGCTGATCTGATATCGATGCCACACTCTGTCAGGTCTTTTTCATAGAAGATCAGCTTTCCTTTCTTCAGCTGCTCAAAGGCCAGTTTTCCCAGAGACTTGATCATCTTCCTGGTCTCTGGACTCCAGGGTGAATCTGTCCCAGATCTTCCATCATACTTGATGCTCTTCTGTTGAGTCTGAACCTCCAGGAAGTGGATGTACATCTCAGTCAGGGTCTTGGGCAGTTCTCCTCCCTCTGTGGTCTTCAACATGTCCTCCAGAACTGTAGCAGTGATCCAACAGAAGACTGGGATGTAACACATGATGTGGACGCTTCGTGACGTCTTGATGTGGGAGATGATTGTGTTGCTCTGTTCTTCATCTGTGAACCTCTTCCTGAAGTACTCCTCCTTCTGGGGGTCAGTGAACCCTCTGACCTCTGTCACCCTATGAACACACTGAGCAGGGATCTGATTGGCTGCTGCAGGTCGTGTGGTTATCCAGAGGCGAGCAGAGCGAAGCAGGTTCCCCCTGATGAGGTTCATCAGCAGCACATCCACTGAGGTGGACTTTGTAACATCAGTCAGGATCTGAGTGTTGTTGAAGTCCAGAGGAGGTCGACACTCATCCAGACCATCTAAGATGAACACCACCTGGAGTTTTTCAAACCTCTGGATTCCTGCTTCTTTTATTTCATCAAAGAAGTAATGAATGAGTTCCACCAAACTGAACTTCTCCTCTTTCAGCACATTCAGCTCTCTGAAGGTGAATGGAAATATGAAGTGGATGTCCTGGTTGGCTTTGTCTTCAGCCCAGTCCAGACTGAACTTCTGTGTTAAGACTGTTTTCCCGATGCCGGCCACGCCCTTTGTCAGCACTGTTCTGATTGGTTCATGTCTGTCAGGTGGTCTTTTAAAGATGTCTTCACATGTGATGGTATGTGGTGGTCTGTGTGGGTTCCTGGATGCTGTTTCCATCTGTCTGACCTCATGGTCCTGGTTGACCTCTGTAGCCCCTCCCTCTGTGATGTAGAGCTCTGTGTAGATCTGGTTCAGGAGGGTTGGGTTTCCTGCTTTAGCGATGCCCTCAAACACACACTCAAACTTCTGCTGCAGGTTAACCTTCAGTTCTCGCTGACCCTGGTCAATGCTCTCTGAGAGAAGACAAAGAAGACAATTAAGAGGATGTTCTGAACACAAATGGAAGGAGAATGTTTCCCATTTATTCTAGTATCATATAATTATGTTACAGATTCTGTGTGTATTCAGGTCCAGTCATTCATTTCCTCTCATTTGATGAGTTTATTGTTCATGTGTCTTTTCTTCTATCTATGACATTCAGCTGGAGGACAGTAGAGCTGAACTGTTCAAATATGCTCATCATGTGTATTTGTACATGAAGAACCCTTCAATGTCTTCAATAAACGATTATTCAAACAAACTAAATCCATGTTATTAACAACACTTTGTCTTCTCTGTAGTTTTGTATCATCAGTGATCTTTAATCCTGAATATCATCTTTGTTACCTTTGGAATGTCCTTTAAACCCTTTTATCTACAAGAGGGTTTCTCAACCTTTTTTGAACAACACCCCACTAACGGCATCATGAGCCAACTGCTGCCCCCGTATGCCCAAAAAATTGGTGGGACAGGGGGGAGGTGGTATGAAAGTTCTAACAGTAACGCAACAGACCTGTATGTGGAGGACGTGGTGGGTTATAACAGCTCTGTAGATAAAACTCCCCTCACCTTATCATTGACTACCTGATGCCCCCAGAAAACATTATCCACGCCCCCACACCCCCACCCCACACACACACACAGATTGAGGTCCGGGGTAATTGCATCGAGGTGGACAAAGGTCAAAGGTCACTGAGACCTCACAAATCACATTAGTGGCCATGACTGTGAGCAACTGAGAAAACTACATGAGTGGATTCTGATTGAACAGATTGACACTGATTTGTGGTGACACGGTGGTGCAGTGGTTAGCACTCGTGCCTCACAGCAAGATCAGCAGAAGGTCCTGGGTTCAATTCCAACACCAGTCGACGGGGGGTGGGACCTTTCTGTGTGGAGTTTGCATGTTCTCCCCGTGTCTGCGTGGGTTCTCTCCAGGTACTCCGGCTTCCTCCCACCATCCAAAGACATGCACTGATAGGTTAATTGGTTAATCTAAATTGCCCATAGGTGTGAATATGAGAGAGATTGTTTGTCTCTATATGTTCAGCCCTGCAATGAACTGGCAAAATGTCCAGGGTGTTCCCTGCCTTCGCCCGTAAGTAGCTCGGATAGGCTTCAAGCGACCCCATGTGACCCTAGTGAGGATAAAGCAGGTTCAGATAATGAATGAATGAATGAATGAATAATAATAATAATGATAATAATAATAATGTTCCTACAGTTTTTAACTTCCTTTTACATTTGTTTGTTAAATTTGTTTTGGGTGACTTCATGTATTTTGCATTTAATAAATAAAAAATAATAATTATGGTTAGAATCAAATGAATGTCATTTATTAAATAGATTGTTTGTGTAACCCAGTTCTGTTTCATCCTCAGTCTGAATTTGCTGGTGTTTTTAGTTTGACTAAACTCTGTGTTGAGTTCCTCTTAGATGAATGACTTATATAAATCCAGATGATGACTGCCTTTACACATTTAACTGGTCTTTAAACTGATGCTCTGAGGGGTTTGAATGTTACCAGGACAGAATATGAATATTCATAGAATTCTGCTGCGTCTGAACAGATGTAAACAACATTACCACTGTCCTTGTGTTTAATGTGTCACAGGGTCATGAAATATGGAACCTCTTATTTTACTATTTACTGATTAAAGACTGACCTTCAGATACTGGGATGTTTTTTGAAAGTTTCTTCACCAGATCAGTCTTCTTCATCTTCTCCAGAACCGTTACAGTGACTCTTGGAGTATCTGTGTAGTAGGTCTGGACCATCAGATCCACCGTGTCCATCCGGTCTGCGTTCTCCAGTCGACTTATTGGAATGGTTGGTTTTTCATTGTTCAAGAACCACTTGAACTCTTTAAAGTCATCATCGACCAAATCCTTCAGAGTATCAAACAGACCTTCTTTAAGTGCTGCCATCTGTGTTTCCTGTAAAGATCCAAAAGAACATCTTCACCTTAAACAACCAGGTCTGTATCTGATGTGATCATTAACCTGTTCATCAACATAATCCTCAGGTTTAATGAACCTTCTGTCCAAATGTTTCAGACATAGATTATATAAACGTCATTCATTTTATATAAAAGACAAAAACATCCTGAAGAGTTCCACATGAAGAACCTGTACTGCATGAGCATTGGACATTATTGGAAAAACCAGCAGCAGATGATTGGACAGAACAGATGGACCAGTAGATGTTGGACATGTACACACCTTAAATGCGGAGTCCATCTGAGTCTGATGTTGTGGATCACTGGGAACCTCTGAGCTCTGCTGCTCCACTCTGTGGACCAATCATCAACAATGAGCTCACATTATGTCTGTCCACACTGACACCAACAGGTGGACACACCTGGATGTCAACATGAGTCACATGACCCCCTGTAGTGGGACAGGTGTCCTGGTCCTGCTGATCCCACTGACAATCAACATCTGCATCTGTTTGGAGCTTCACACTCACCGGGTTTAGTTGATCTCATCAACATTTGGATGAAACCAACAGCTCTGTCCTAACAATGTGTCTCCTCCCCATCTGCACTCACAACATGATACAAAGATGTTCAATGGACCAGGAATCAACCCTGGACTCTGATCCAGGATCATCCAGGACCAGCTCCCACTACAACAACAGGTTTTCATTTATCAGATTAAGTGTCTGAACTACAGACTGAAGAAAAAGACCATGTGACACCAACAGTGTATCAGGACTAACTTTAGGTCAGACATAGAACGCCAAGTTGGGATTGACTGAGCTGAAAACCCTGTTGGTGAATCTGGACCAGATCTGAGGTTCACTTACTGAGGCTCTGAAACATGTCCTGTTTTAAAATGTATCCATCGATACCAGAGGTTGCGTTAACTGAAATTATTCCATCATTGATGGATTTTTTTTTTTTTTCAAAGATGGAAAACTCTGAAGTCCGTCTGTCATTTTGACAGATTAAAATACTGAGGGTAATCTACTGAAGACAGTTTTCAGACAAAACTGAACAGAACCTGTTCACAGGATCACTGGTCTGTGTCTCTTAACACGGCATCAAATAGTCCATAACAGCGTCCTACCTGTACAGAACCCAACAGCACCACCGTTCACAACTAGGCTGACTACAGCACCAGTACTTCAGTCAAAAGACTCACTGTTAGTTCATCTGTAGTAGACCCCCTGTCCAGTTCGTGGTGAGTGTGTATATTAATCGGTCATTGTCCAGTCTTGTCTCGTTGTTTAGCTGACTTTAGCCAAAATTAGATAATACTTTGCGAGTGGCAAAATGTCAAGACAACAGAGTCTCCCTAGTTATTTTCAAAAGCCCAGTATGTGATGGCATTGATAAACGCAGTGAAAAAAGAGGGACTGATGCAGTGGAGGATGAAGAACAAGCAAGTAATACGACAGTTCTTATGGCATTTGGGCCCAATCCCAATTCACCCCTTGGCCCTCCCCCTTACCTCTACCCCTTGCACTTTGCACTACCCCTCGAAATGGAGCAACAAGGGGTAGGGGTTGAAACATTCCCCAATGAAATGAGACAACCTTTTTCAACCTGTTACGTCATCAGCAGTCATCGACACTACGCCATCACGTGGACATGCAAAACAAAGGGGGAGGGGTAAGGGGGAGGGCCCAGGGGTGAATTGGGATTCAGCCTTGGTGTTCTATGCACACACATGTTCCACCTTTTGTGTGTTATTTGATGGCATGTCAATTTGTGCGAACATCTCTGGTTCACATCACCCTAACCCTCAGTGTGTGGTATTTGACACGGCGTGAACACACACGTGGAAAGCTTCTGAGGTGTGACAAAAAAGAAAGGAGACTGTGGCAGCCATGCTCATGACTCAATGCCTACTGGATAACCGCTTATTTCATTGTGTTGTGCAACTTCTCGCCAACAGTCTGCTATAATATTGTTCACTTATCTCACTCCGTCCTTCTGTTTCAGGCTTTTGTGTAACATAGTGCTGTTAGGCTTTGTCGCACAACTTTCGTGTAGCACAATGACAACAAACATGGAGCAAAGAATTAATTTGAAATTCCTTGTTAAGTTGGAGAGAAGCCTAACAGAGTGTCTCAGACTTCTCCATGAGGCTTTTACGGAGAAGATGCAATGTCGCGGCCACGAGTTTTCGAGTGGCACAAACGCTTCAAGAGAGGTCATGAGGAGGTGGACGATAACTCCAAGTCAGGACGACCTTCCACGACAAAGACAGATGAGAACATTGAAAGAGTGAAGCAGCTGGTGTGAGGTGATCGCAGATTGACAGTGAGGATGATGACGGGAACCTGAACAGGAAGTCAGTGCGTACCATCTTGGTGGAGGAGCTGGGGATGCGAAAAGTGTGTGCCAAGATGGTGCCCATCTTCCTGGTCAACAAGCAGATCACAGCTGTCGACCACACCCTCCTTATTCACCAGATGTTGCACCATGTGACTTCAGGCTTTTCCTAGGGCTGAAGAATGTGTTCACAGGAGCTCATTTTGTCTCTGCAGAAGAAATTAAGACCACAGTGACGAGGGAGCTGAAGGACATCAAGGAGGCGGACTTTCCCAAGTGCTTCAGTGGATGGCAGAAGCAAATGCAGAAGCACATTAACTCTGGGGGGGATTACTCTGAGGGGGACAATTTTTATGACCCTGTCCGTCAAAATGACAGACAATAAAAATGTCTAGTATAGCCTCTGATCGATACATGGAGTCATCACTCTTCATGGACACACAGCTGGGTCCAAGTCCAGGTCCAGGTCCTGTGGGCTGGGTGTGGGTGGTCTTCCACAGAGGCGCTCCCTGTTCTCTGTCCTCACACTGATCCATTCTGTTGAATCCACATCAGAACACAGACCATCAGTCCAGACCTGAATCCACACTGATTCCTCCTTTACGTGACAAACACCAGCTGCTTCTCCACTCACTGCCTCTTCTCTCATTTCTATCAGATCACTGTATGAACTGGTGGACACACAGAAAACAGCAGCACTGACTCCAACTCATCAGCAGAGGGTTGAATAAAAAAAAAAAACTTCATGAATCCACTTTCAACACAAGAAACATGTGAATTGTTTAAAGATCAGTTTATTGTTAAAAAATTAGATCAAACCATCATGATTGGATTCAGAGTCAGAGATAAAACTCACCTGTGGACGTCTGACAGAAAAGGGTTTGTGTTCATCACCGCTGAGCTGTTTCCTGGATCAATCTGAGTATCACCTGTAAAGACATCAGGTGTGAACGGCTGCAGTGGGAGGAGCTCTGAACCAACCAGCTGGCTGAAATGACCCAAAAATTCAACATCAGTTATTTTCCATGTTATGGACAGTTTATAAATGTAATCAACTCTTTTGTGGCTGAGAAAACTGAAGACAAAACATGACTCATTAATACTCTTACTTTACTCCAGCTCTATGTCATGAACAGATTCACAGTTCATTTAATACAGACATGCAAATGGATTGTATTTAGAAAAGTCTCCAGAGGCAAAATGACTTTGTGCTTTAGCTTTATTCCAGTTGCCTTAAATAAAAACCATGATGAACTGAATAAGTAAAATTTATTTAAAAAATGATTTAAAACTACAGATAAATGTGTGCATTAAGTTGTCTTATAAAGGTGCATCCTTCCTTTAGTCTGTACAGACATTATCATCATGACATCATGAAAATAATCAGAACAAGGCAAGGCAGGTTTATTTATATAACACGTCATGTACAAGACAATTCAAAGTGCTTTATATGAAACATTAAAAGCATTTCAGCAGGGTTACAGGAAGAAAGGGCGTCTGCACTCTAGAAGCAGAAGAAGGACTGTAAAAACTGACAAGTTCCTACTCGTCAGTTTTTACAGGAACTGCTCCTTCACACTGAAGTTTTCCTGCATTATTCACAAAATTTGATGAAATAAACAGTTAGTTTGACTTGATTTTTCTCAATCAATGACTTAATATTTAACCCTTTCATGCATAGTGGTCACTACAGTGGACAGCTATTTTACAGTTGTTCTCTTGTATATTTATGGATTTTGTTGTTTTACTTGCATATCAACCTACACAGTGGAAGCCTATGCACCATCCCATAATATACTGCAATTCATACCATTACTGTAGCTTTCCTGTTCTTGCTAAACCTGATCTGCAGTGACATATTTGAGCATAAATCAACTGCTAATTATTATTAAACTGCAATTAACATTTTTTGAAAAGAAAAATATGTTTTTTTGCACATTATCTGAGTGTGTAGTAACTAATATTATAGTATGTTAAAATGTGAGAAAACATCAGATTAGCAGCATTAAAAATGTTTTCTTTCTTAGTTTTCACACAGTATGTCGCTTCAAAAACGAAACACATGGTGTCCAGCTGAGTGGACATTTATGTAACTTCTTGAAAAATAGGTTCATAAAAAAATAAATCACAGTTTTGTTTTTTTTGCTTTTTTGGCCTAAAGAGGAATAAAAACACTCAGAAAAAAAAATCTTGATTAAGGTTCTCATAGTTCATGCATGAAAGGGTCAATGTTTCAGGACAAACGTTCAATAATATGTGTTTTTTTAGACAGTTGTCAGAACAGCAGGAGTTCCCACGGGCACTGAACGCACCGTGGTGGGGCGTCCATGCGGTCAGGTTTTATTCTCTAAAAGTCATTATTACCTCCGCCAAGGAGGTTATGTTTTTGCCAGGGTTTGTTTGTTTGTTTGTCTGTCCGTTAGTGTGCAACATAACTCAAAAAGTTATGGAGAGATTTTGATGAAATTTTCAGGGTTTGTTGGAAATGGGATAAGGAAGAAA
Organism: Sphaeramia orbicularis; assembly: GCF_902148855.1. Taxonomy (NCBI): domain Eukaryota; kingdom Metazoa; phylum Chordata; class Actinopteri; order Kurtiformes; family Apogonidae; genus Sphaeramia; species Sphaeramia orbicularis. Next base: position 2,712,297 of record NC_043958.1, read on the forward strand.
TGATTAAATTTTGGTGGTGATGGGGGGGGGCGCAGACCAGAAAATTTCATCAAAATCTGTCCATAACTTTTTGAGTTATGTTGCACACTAACGGACAGACAAACAAACCCTGGCAAAAACATAACCTCCTTGGCGTGGGGGGGGGGGGGGGGGGGGGGGGGGCACTGATCAGCCTTGGCGGAGGTCTGCGCTCTCCGAGTGCTTCTAGTTACATATTTGATTATTTTAATTTATTGTGGTTCAGGTGTCAGACTAGGTCCAGGTCCGACCCGCACCTGTTTCCGGTCTTTATCCGGTTCTGGACGCTCGTTCATCGGTGTCAGTTCATCAGATCCACAGATCTTCAGAACCTTCAGCCTCAGCTGGACCATGTGAAACCAGCCCTGACCAGATACACAGACAGAGGTTTCAGTCCACAACCTCCTCCTCTGAGTCGGACCCGCTCCGGTTAACCGGAAACGGGTTAAACCGACCCAGTTGGGTTCAAACTGGACCTACAGTCCCAGCCAGTCTGATCACTGAAGTCACTGTTATTGATGAAACACACAAAAGCAGTTATTCCAGATCAGAAATGTTTGGTGTCTGGGGTCTTTTTTTACCTTCAGTCCTGGATTTGTCTGGTTTTATATTAATGCAAAATAAAACCATACAATTACAGAAGGCATGACTATATTTATGAACAGCTTTGAGATTAAAAAGGTGGTTTTAATGGGACATTTTAGTCCTGAATGACTCAAGACGGAAGTAAATGTTACATGATACACCAAAAATAAGAATATATAAAAGTCAATCTTGGATGTGTTGGTTTTTAAGGTTAAAACTGGACCTAAAGTCATGAGCCACAGTAAAAACCATAAAGAAAAACACATTAAAAGTTTGAAGAGGTGAACTTTACCTTCAGATGAACAGATGTGGACTAAAGACGACAGACAAGGAAGTGAAAATAAAAACACCCTGAGTTCAGGAAGAAGTGTATGAGACTGACGCGTCTACAATTCACACAAACATGTCAAGTGCAGAAAACACAGACGTGCATGAACATGTTCTCTAAAGGGATGTGATATGATAAAGCATTTATTCAGTCACTGGAAAAGCATTTCATGTGCACATTTACTGAATAATTAATTTAATAATTAAAACCAAAACGCACTCTATTAATATGTAACAAGATTTCTTTTAATTGGAACAATTATAAGTCAAATATTGTGTTGTCTTTTGATTCTAATTTGTATATTGTCTGTTGCCTGTAATGTTTAATGTTTAATTGTATTGATGTGGTAAATAGTTTTTTTTTTTTTTTTAAATGTGTTTAAGGTATATTTTAAAAAAACAGCAAAAAGAAAGACTTTAGACCAGGGGTGTCAAACTCTTATTAGTTCAGGGGCCACATTCAGCCTAATGTGATCTAAAGTGGGCCAGACCAGTAAAGTAATATAAATAATAGGATAAGAACTTTTGAGTGTAAAAAGTAAATTCTGTAATGAAAATGTTTACATCTACGAACTGTACTTGAACATAACATGAACAAATATGAACAAGTTGAAAATTCTTCAGTAAAATAAGTGCAATGTTAACAATATTACGCCTTAGTTTATCATTTATACATGTGAATCACAATTTACAGATCACAGTAGATTAGATCTACAAATACACAAAACACTAAATAACAGGGAGAATATTAAAATTCCACAAACTTCTCTTAAGAGATTTCAGGTTATTCACTTAAAAAAAAAAAAAAAAAAAAAAAAAGGCTAGTCTGTAAATGTCAACATTTTTGTGCAATTTTTTTTTTTTTTACACAAACAATGACAAACACAGTTTTCATTATTTATAGGTTATTATGATAGTATTTTACTGGTCTGAAAAATCTTGAATTAAGCAAAAAAAAAAATCTTGAAATAAGCAAAAAAATAATCTTGAATTAAGCAAAAAAAAAAAAAAAAAAACATTTTGAATTAAGCAAAACAAATCTTGAATTAAGCAAAAAAAAAAACTTAAATCAAGCAACAAAAAAATGCTGAATTAAGCAAAAAAAAAAAATCTTGAATTAAGACATTTCAGATATTCGTATTTTTTGTAAAAGACTAGTCTTTAAATATAAACATTTTTGTGTAACTTTTTTTTTTTTTTACTCTATAACAAAGACAAATTTACAGTTTTCATTATTTATAGGTTATTATGATAGTATTTTACTGGTCTGATCCACTTTAGACTGAAATGACCTAAAATGATTTTAACATCCTTGATCATTAATATCTTCAGTAATTTTGGCATTTCACAAATTCATTCCAGGGGCCAGATTGAACCCTTGGCCAGGCCGGATTTGGCCCCCAGGCCACGTTTGACACCTGTGCTTTAGACAAATCACAACTACATACAAATTTAGCAAGAGGCATTGTTACACAGGACTAAAAATTAAGTATAATTTGTGGAAATTGAAGTGAAATAGACTTTATTCTGTTTTTTTTTTTTTAAATTTGGAGTTATTTATACATTTTGGTATTACTTTTGAAATTCTGGGCTAAATCTGTCATTTTAGTTGCCAAGTTCTGATTGCTTTTTAGAAGACCAAACTGGTTATTTGCGCAAAAGTCAAGTTCTGTATTAAGCCATTTATTTTTTCCAAGAAAGTACAAATGAACACACCTTAGTACTAAATCTTAACATAATGAGTAAACTTTTCAATTTAGATAAATCACAAATGTTCTTAAGCTGATCATGTACAATATTCAGTTTGTCAAAAAAAAAAAAAAAATTCTAACCTCAACAAATGGCATAACACGATTAAAACCAGTCAAATTCAACAGTTTCAAGGCCGTTGTTTTAAATATAAAAATGCAGGTGAAACTCCAATTCTACATCACAATTATTTCTCGTCTTTGTCCATCATCCTTGAAAATTTTGCACTGAATCTACTATAAAAAATTACGATAGAGACTGCACAGAAAAAAACATTAAAATAGTCTGGACTCAAAGTGACAGTAACCACATGGTTCCAAGTTACAGATCTGACATTTCAACACAGTTGGTTCATATGATCATCGTGTCATTGTTAAATCAGACAACTGTAGGCTTTGCTTTGAACAACCATTTATTCATTTTAATGTATATAGTGAAAAAACAAATGAACAATGTAAATGAATGGCATTCTTGTCAAGCTTAGACGTTTGGTCAGACTGTCTTCATGCTAAACAGCAGGTGTTCATTAATGTAAAAAAATTAAAAAATTAACAAAAACAGAAAATAAACACACATTCCACTCTACATTGGTCATGAATGCCTGATGGAAATGACAGGTGTTAAATAGGACATGGTTTACCCTTTTAGAACACAGGCAGACTTCATCCTCAAACAGAAGCACAGTGCTAAAAGCGACAACATTTTGCGAACCTGAACAGAACAGAACCCAAACAGAATAAAGCAGCCGGTGCAGCGTGGGTGTGTTTGGTCTTTATTCCCAGTCGTCCTCGGCGGCTGCAGCCTGAGCGGCAGGTGGATTCTGCACAGTGTTCTCTTGGAAAGAACGTCCCTGAGAACACAAATGGAGTCAGCAGACCCCCGTCTGAGCTTACAAACACAAAAAACCCGCCACAGAAACGTCACCTTTACCTTTCTGGAGTCAGTTGCGCTGAAGGTTTTCATGGGTGAGCTGGAGGCGCAGGGACCAGAACCGCTGAACGCACACTCCTCCAACCATGAGGGCACCTCCTGTTGAGCCTGTTGACCACCACCACAGAGAACATTAACCCACAAAGACCCAAACACCTACTGATCTAAACCGATTAATACCTGTTGATCCACTAAGTCTGTCAATCCATGTCAATAATTGGTGTAAAATACAGTTCATCAGTTCATGATCATCAGATATGACCCACTTGGACGTTCAGAGGCTCCGTAGTTACCATGGAAACACCATCATCTTCTAAAACACAGAAGCTAAAACCTGCCCGCCACAGGGCCCAATCTGGCCCATGGGACGAATTTGTAAATGTAAAAAATTTCACTTAAGATATTAATCATTTTAGTTCAGGTTTCAATTCAATCTCAAGTGGCCTAGATCACTAAAATACTACCATAATAATAAACTCTGAATTTTTCTGTTTTAGTGTTAAAAAAGTAAAATTACATAAAAATGTTCACATTTACAAACAATCCTTTCACAAAAAATGTGAAAAACAAAGAAATATGAACAACCTGAAATGTTTTGAGAGGTCAGTGCAATTTTGACAATATTCTACCTGTTACTAATTGTTTTGTGTATTTGTAGATCCACTGTGATCTGGAAGTTGTAATAAACACGCAATTGGAAACCTGAGGAACATATTTTTCTTCGTAAAATTTTGTTTGTTCATGTTGTTCACATTTTTTTAAACACTACAGGGTGAGTCAGAAAAAACGCTCTTTTCATTTAAAGAAATTGTACCACTGAAATGGAAATGCTTATTTTTCTTTTGATTATACAGTCATATTGATGTGATTATTGAGCATGTCTGCCGATTGAATCATTGATTTATGGCATAGCATAACAGAGGGAATGTCCATTGTTTATTGTGCACCAAAATATCTGCCAACACAGTTTATGCCACCGTGAATGAAATTGAAATTGTCAACCATTACAGCATGTTTACTCGCCATCAAAATGTTTTGTCTCAACGAAGTCGTCCGGCACGACCTTCAACCTGGCTACCATTCAGATTGATGCAAATCTGTGCTCGTTGTCGCATCTCTAACACAGCTCTTCTCGCCATTCGTGTTCGTTGTAGGGCTTGGATTTCAGCCGTGATGCGATTTCGGAGTTCCTGAAGAGTTTGTGGAACAGTCTGATACACACGGTTTTTAAGATACCCCCACAAGAAAAAGGGAAGCGGTCTTGAAACTGCCGGATGGTTTCTTGGACGCTACCAGTTTCGCAGAATTTTGTCACCATGAAAGCTCTCTGCACATCCGTAAACTGTGGTCTTGCCATGATGAAAACTCCCTGGGCACTGTCATGTAGGCCTATGTCCTGAGTGTGAAAGCAAAGCCCCGACTCCTGTAATTGTTGTCAATTTCAAGTTTGTTCACTGTGGCATACATTGTGTTGGCAGGTATTTCAGTGCCGCATAAACAATGGACCTTCTCTCTCTTATGCAATGCAATAAATCTATGACTACATCACCAGACATGCTCAATAACCACATCAATATGACTGTACGGTCAAAAGGAAAATCAGTGTTTCCGTTTTAGCAGTACAATTTCTTTAAATGGAAAGAGCGTTTTTTCTGACTCACCCTGTAGTTTGTAGATGTAAACATTTTCATAAAACTTTACTTTATTCACTCTAAAACATAAAGGTTAGAAATAAAAAATTTGGAATTGACATTATTTATGTATTATTGTGTTCTTATTTTACTGGTTCAGCCCACTTCAGATCATACTGGGTTGAATGTGGGTTGAACGAAAAGGATTAACTGACCACAAATAATAATTCAGATTAATTAATAAAAGCACAGGCAAATAAATGTGATATAACTGAATAGAGTATGAACACTGCACACATATTGAATTTACTCATGGTGTCGTTCTCATCCTGGTATTTTTGCTGAATCCAAACCTCACCTTGGACAGAATCGAGACCAGGGCCCGAGCGAGTTCTCTGTCCACGTCTGGGTCGTAGAATGACACCGCTCTCCCAATGTTGCCGCAGCGACCGGTCCTCCCGATGCGATGGACGTAATCGTCGATGTTGCTGGGCAGGTCATAGTTCACCACGTGCTGCACGTCCGGAATGTCGAGGCCGCGGGCGGCGACAGACGTGGCTACGAGGACCGGACACTTACCAGATCTGAAGTCGGCCAGGGCCTGTTCGCGCTCCCTCTGCTCCCGGTCGCTGGTACGACGACACGTTACCGTTAAAAATCAACACGACCAACACCAATGACTGGACTTACTGTGTACGTCACCTACCCATGAATACTAGTGGTCGGGAACTTCTCCTGGCACAAAGTCGTCGCAATGAAGTCCGCTTGTCTTTTGGTCTCCACAAACACCATGGTCCGCTCCGTTCCTACAAACACGTCAACATACATGTTATGAAAACTGTCATATTATTAACCCTTTATAGGAGTGTTCAACCGTGGGGTCGCCTGGAATTCATATGTTGTCACCTGAAATTTCTAGGAACTGAAAACATAAAATACATTACTAATAAAAAATATTCTTCAATGATTCAATATATATTTCATTATAATTAAAACACCACATACTTTTCCTAATAAAAATCAAGTTTAAATAAAATGCAGGATATAATATCTGAGAGGGTATATCTTGATTGACCCGATCATGTGATTGCATGCGTCGTTAGTGACGTCATGCACTTTTCAATCCAATCCACTTTATTTACATAGCACATTTAAATAACAAGAACATTTCCAAAGTGCTGCACATCATAAAAACAATTAAAGGAAAGGTAGGAAAAATGTTTAACTGCCATTTTCAACTCTTGAGTATTACATTGTTTAAAAAGCTTCATTAGGTACTGGAACTACACAAAATGCACTTTTGTTTAAGGGATAAAAAGTATTTAATTGCTGCTGCAATATTTGTTGAATACTGAACTGAATATTTGTTTAAACTATGTTATTCATTTTCATGGTTGTGCATCAAATGTTCTTGTTCAAGAAAAGAAAATGTATTTTATGGCCGCAATAATTATAATTAAGGGCCTATCTTTGTTTTTAGGTTCATAATCCAACTAGTCGACTATTGAAATAGTCAGTTTCAGCCCAAATTACTATTATGACAATTATGTATAATGTCATTACTTTTTAATCATAGTTTTGATAAGTGCTAAATTCGAATCAACAATCTCCACTTAATTTTATCATCTATTTGAGAGCAATAACACAAATCTTACACACACACATATATATATATATATATATATAAATATAGTTAATAACTTTGATCAGTAAAGGGTTTAGTCTTGTTTATCTGTCGTGGTGCGTTCAAACACCTGTGGTCTTCAGGAAGTCCATGAGCTGCTCTCTCTTTGAAAACTTTGTGACTTGGATAAACGTCTGCTCCACATCACTACAAGCTCCGCCCACCACACCAACCGCCAGGAACAAATAGTCCGTCTTCAGGAAGTCAGCGGCCATCCTGACAAACACGCATCCAAACATGACAACAGTAACTAAAACACGAATCCACCACCATCACATCATGTGTTCATATGCAAATACCATTTCAATTGTAAGGAACGTTTACATTCTAATTCTCTATTTACATGAATATCAAATTTCTTATTTATCCTTTATATTTTGCTCTTCTGTTTTTTTCCTACCCGTTTTTCTCTTGCACTGGTGTGCTGTACGTTGCTGTTGTCAACTGTGAAACTTCCCCATGGTGGGATCAATAAAATCTGATCTTATCCAGTTCTCTGTTACAACCTTCAATTAGCATCACGGTTTTAGTAACGCATAACTGATATGTAGCATCTAAATATTCTATCAATTCATCTAAATAGCATATTAGCATCTAAAGCCTGACCGCTACACTGGTGCAAACCTCTGGATGTCTTCAGGGTAGGTGGCGCTGAACATCAGAGTCTGTCGGTTCTCCTTAGAGGGCATCCCTGGAGAACCCACCAAGCGGCGCATGTCCGGCTCAAAGCCCATGTCCAACATCCGGTCGGCTTCATCCAGCACCAAGTACTGCACCTTCGACAACCCGACCTGAAGAACAAAAACCATGTGTTCCACAGTTCACCTTCTGTCCAGGTGAGCAGATTATACACACTTTGCACTTCATGTTATAAAGTCGCATCATTTTTCACAATTTGTATTTGGTCAGAATTCAAAAGTTGTTAATTTTTTCATGATTTTTACAATTCTGATGCCGTCACTAAAATCACATTATAAATCAACAATGGAACATTACTACTTTAACACCCTTCTACCATGTGAGTAAAAATGCAGACACATTTTAGCATTTAACATTTGACCTAGCACTAAAAGTAATAATACATATTAACCAATGATTCCAAGATGGGAGCAAAAAATAAAGTAAATCAATTTTTATGTAGACTATTGGGGGGGGGTTTGCTTTTTGCATTAAAAAAATCTGGCTCATTTACATTACAACATGGCATTTTAAGAGTTAACAATGACAATCATTGAGTATTTGGTGTTTTTTTTTTTTACTACTTATACACTATATACATATTTGTTACTTCATTATTAGTAGTAGTAGCAGTGCTATTTGTCATTTTTAGTCACATAAACTAGTCTTTAGATTTTTATTTTCTCTTTATTTTTCTATTGTCTTTGATGCCTCGTCTTGTAATCCTGCTACACTTGAATTTTACCCTTAGGGGATCAATAAAATATATCTTTATTATCTTATTTTTCTTCATGGCTCAATTTGATGAAATATCAAAAAGTTAAAAACACACTGTATGAAAACCCTTCTGACATGACGACGATGCTGTGTGCAGATTAGAAGGCCCTCCCTGGGTGGGACAGCTGAGGGTTAAGGCTTTATCTCCACAACAGAGAACATCAGGGCTTTTACCTTTCCTCTTGCTATTATATCCAACAGTCTCCCTGGCGTTCCACACAGAACATTACATCCCCTTGACAGCTCTCTGATTTGGTGTGCAGTGTTGACTCCACCATAAACCACTGCTGGTCGCACCACAGTCCTAAATGTCAAAGACAAAATGTGATTTCAAACATTTGTGAAATACATTTAAGCAATAATTCCAGTATAGTTTGGTTTTCCAACAATAAGAATGAAAAACTGATTTAACATGCATGTAAATTTTGTTCTAAACTAGTGCTCATCTCTGTCACTGAACCCTTGAATGCATGAGATTACTACAGTAGACAGTTATTCAGTCTTTATTTAAAGCTACATTATTAATTTTCTAACATTTGTCATGTTGACTTTCCTGTAAATGCTGCCACTGTGGGACAAATGGAGTCTGATCTTACCCTGATATATTGTTTAATGAATCCAGAACGTGGTTACAGCAAGAAAGTGAACAAAAAAGAACAAAATAAACAAAGAAATGAACAAACTAAACTGTAAAGTGAACAGAAAAGAAATTAGTGAAGAAAATGAACAAAAAAAGCTGTAAAAAGAATTTAAAGAATTAACAAAATAAGCAAAAAAAACTTAAAATAAACAAGAAAAAGTCAAAAAGGAGCAAAATAAGCTGTAAAATGAACAAAAAAAAATGAACAAAATAAGTTGTAAAATGAAGAAATTAGTGAAAACAAACAGAAGCAAAGAAATTAACAAAATAAGATGTAAAATGAAGCATTAACAAAAATGAAGAAATTAGTGAAGAAAATGAAGAAAATAAGCTGTAAAATGAAGACATTAGCGAAGACAATTAACAAAATAAGATGTCAAATTAAAAAATTTGTGAATAAAAAAAAATAAGCAAGGAAATTAAAATAAACAAGAAAACCAGCAGAACTCAAATAAACAAGCAAGAAAATCAACAAAATAATTAAAAAACTGAAGTTCACATTTTACACTGAAATGGTAGGTTTCACTAATTCTCTTTGTGGAAAGAGCTTTATGGGTTTGTTTATTTTTAATAAATTAAAACGAGTATATGTTAAACTGTTGATGCATGAAATCCACTACAATAAGTATGTGGGTATTATGATGAAGACAATAGAGTGAAGAAATATTATTGGATACATTTTATTATAAATAAACACTAGTTCAATTCATGCATGGAAGGGTCAAAGACTGAACATGTTTCCAAGAGCAAAGGATGACTTACATTTTAACAAAAAAGGAGTCATGACTGCATTAAAAACATGTACAATTTAGATCAATGACATGATGCAACTATTTCTTCAGACACGCTTTATGTTTTTAAGGACTGTCCTTTGTGGTGGACAGTGTCTTTTAAGTAAAGCTGTTAAACTCGTGTCCTCTACAGAGGACAACCAGGCATTTCTGGGTCTTAGGAGGTTAAATGTTTATTTACCCAAAGGCAAACTTCCTGGCTTCCATGTAGATCTGGTTGATGAGTTCCCTGGTTGGAGCCACAATAATAGCTTCAGGTTCTTGCAGCGCACTGAAGGAACTGGCTGCCACACCGGTGGCCATGAACTTCTGCAGGATGGGCAGAAGAAAAGCAGCCTGGAGGCAAACAGTTAAGACCCACTTCAGTCACATGTTAACCCTTTATGGACTACCACTGTAACAGGCCGCCTAGATTTATTTATGTTGTTTTTGGAATAAAAGTGGCAGAAAATTTACATTTTTTTTTGCCATTTCTTTTGCACCTGTTTTTTCATGAAGAACTTAACTTTAAATATCTGGCCATTAATTATCACTATTATATGTAATAAATACTTAAAACAGTGTGCTATAACAAAAAATAAAACAGACTTGAATTTTAGCATATAAAAAAAAAAAACTGTAAATGCACATAACAAAATTTTATGAGATTATAGAAATAACGTACCTCATTCTCAATTTTACCTCTAAATATCCTACATGATCGTTCTCTAAAATACAACTATCATAAAATATATAAACTGGAAAAATACAAACAGTGAAAAATCATTCATCTTCAATCTGTCTAAAACACTCAGTAACGCAGTTCAAAGTTGTACAAAGACTTCACTGGTCCAAAGCAGAACTGGCCAAAGTAAAGTTGACTACTGACTCTAAATGTGACAGACGTCACCAGGAACCAGAAAATCTTTCAAACGTTTTACCTTTGTAACAAATTGAGCAATTTCTGGCAACCAATATTTAATTTCTTTTCAGAGATCTTTGAAACCCCAGTAGAGTGTCATGTACTCACTGCAATATTTGGAATGATTCCACAGAATAAACGCCTCAACAAGAATTTTAAGAACATCAATGCTTTCACAACTGTAATACCTCATCGCCTCATTCTACTTAAATGGAAAGAAAGAAATCCACCGACATTCAACTTTTGAATTAAAGACCTTATAATCTGACATTAGAGAAGATATACCACAAGAGGCAATGTAGACAAATTCTATACAATGTGGCAGCCTGTCTTATCTTAAAAAGATGGACACAAACAATTTCTCATTTTATCTAAGGATATATATATATATATATATATATATATATTATTATTATTATTTTTTTTTATTTTATTTTATTTTAATTAATTAATTTTATGTTATATACTCATTTTTAATGTGAACGTTTACATATTTAGTTGGAGTATGAGGTGCATCGGGGTTGGGACTCTGTTAGAGTGGGGGTACCTAACTATGTTATATTTTATGTACAAGTGTACAGTTATGATTGTTACAATATAAAAATTCAATTAAAAAAACCTTGGGGTGGGGTGGGGTGGGGACGGCAAAAAAAAACAGGAAAGTTAGGAAAATACGCTAGTAGAATCCTCCCAAACAGCATCATGACTATTTTATACAATTATTTATAAAGACTTCAGAGTTAAAAGTAATAAAAACCTTTCATCTCTCTTACCAGCTGCAGCCTGCTGCTCTAAGCTCCACCCACTTCCTCCCCTCCCCCTTGGCCAATGTAGGCCTCTACCCCAATGTGTAATATAATAACAGACAGAACCCAGCCTCAGCTAAATGATGCCATTTGAATGCTGTCCATAGCACTAAAGGGTTACTAGTGTTTAACGTCACCGTTTTCCCAGATCCAGTCTGGGCACAGGCCATCAGGTCTCTGCCGGCAGAAATGATGGGGATGCCGTGTTTCTGAACGGGCGTCGGCTTCACATAACCCGACTTACTGACGTTCTTCTTCAGCGAGTCGCACAGCCCCGCCTCCTCGAAAGTCTGAAAGGTTTTGGTCACAGTCAGAGAAGAGCTCATTATCAGTAAATACAACATTAGTTTAATTAGTCTTTATTATGTTATGAACTATATTACGAGATATAATATACAAGATGAAAAAGATGCATTAGGCTAAAACTGGTGCATTTAGAGCAATGTGAATTAATGTACAGCGTCCCTGTTCAATAGAACAACCAATTGATTTTATTTATTTATAAAAAATATATAATTTTTTTAATTAAATAAAATGCAATATTTTTTTTAACATGTTGGTAAGCTTGGCACCTGTAATAATTCTCATCCATCTCTGTATTATTAAGACAGAATAACACAAAGCAGTGAAATACATAAATATATAACATATAATAATTGACAAATATGAAAACAATTAAGCAAAAACATTTACTTAAAATTTGAAAATTGCTTTGCCAAAATGAACATGCGCATCTATATTATATGTGTGTACATACGTACATATACATACATACATACACACACATATATATATATATATATATATATATATACACACACACACACATATATACATACATATACATATATGTACACATATAAACATATATATACATATATATACATATAAACATATATACACATATATACATATATATACATACACACACACACACACATATATATAAAAACTTAAATCTAAATTTATTGTTACAACTGATTGCTTTTAATGTATTTATCATATTTTAATTGTACTTTGGTTGTATTTTGCACTGTACAGCACCATGCGACTCCCTGTCTGTGACATAAATAGCAGGTTTTTTCTCTGTATTTCATCTTTCACACCGTATATTTTTCAGCCTGTCATCTAGGGCTGCACGATTAATCGATTTTAAATCGAAATCGGATTTTTTAATTAGGACAATTTTTAAAAAAGGGAAATCGTAAAATCGATTTCATCTCTCTCGTGCCTCCGGGCCGCACGCCTCCGCGTGCCCGCGGGCTACCGTAGGCTCTTCCTGTGACAGCGGTCTGTCACAGAAGTCCGTGTAATGACCGGACGTTAAATCTGTTAATGAACCCGCAGTACTTATACCAATATAAGCCGTGGCTTCACGCACGGATCCCGCAATTGAAATATAACTGCAAGCGGATCACTCATCTTACGTTGTCCCGGATCAGTACCGTACTGTCTTCCGAACCGGGTCCGGGTCTCGGGGTCAGCAGCCTCAGCAGAGGAGCCCACACAGCCCTGTGCCCACACACATCCACCAGCTCCAGGGACAGAATCCCTCCAGTGTGTCCTGGGTCGGTCTGTTCCACGCACAGATCCTCCAGTTTAAATAGAACCGCATGTGGATCACTCATATTAACCTGGTCCACGCACACACGCACGACTGATGCCTGTCACTGACTTACACTGGTATCACTGCTGTGGACCAGATACCCAGAAAAGAAAGAAGAAAAAAAAACTATAAAAAAAAAAAATTAATTTAGTCCTCTTACTTGCTAAATTTTTCATTCACAAATGTAAATTCTGTAACACAAAACCAAATATTATTTATGTTTTGTAAGATGTTGAAATTTATTTAAAGCTGTTCGATAAATGTGGAAACAAAAAGGCTGTAACAACTATCAGTATTTGCTCTGATTTGTACATTTTCTTATAGTGTATTCCCCCTGACAAACTTATGTTATTTTCTTGTTGTATACATTGTTTGTATACTCTACTTCATTTCAAAGATTTAATGAAGAGAAAAAACAAAACAAAACTGTGGGTTCATCACGTGATCCCATCACAGCTTTGAGGTCAGAGCAGTGGCTTGCATTGTGGGCTGCTCACGAAAACGACATGCTGACTGCTGTTGCCTTTTCTAGTTATACCCAAAAATCGAAATCGAATTTTTAGAAGGAAAAAAAAAAAAAAAATCGGGATTTTTTTTTTTTGCCAAAATCGTGCAGCCCTACTGTCATCTTTGCGCTTTGTTTTTGCATTTGCTGCTGCCAACTGTTAAATTTCCCCATGGTGGAACCAATAAAGTCTTATCTTAAAAACAAAGTAATCTATAGATTGAACGAAAGTGAAAAACAGGGCAAAATAAAGTCATGTGAACAAAATAAGCCACAAACTGAACAAAAGTTGAAGAAAAATCATGAAATAGGAAACAAAATGAATCATGAAAATCATGAAATAGGAAACAAAATGAACAAAACAAGTAAAATTAATAAAAATGAGCAAATTAAGGTTGTAAATGTTTGTTTTTATGTTCAGTTAATGATAGATTTAGCTGAAAAGTCACTTTACATATTTTTTCCCTGCTCTTGAATTTACTCTGAGTTTTCATGCACATCTACACGATCAGTGAATTAAATACAGGAAAATACACGATTTACACTGAAAAATGCAGAGAATAATATTATAATAAATGGTGAAAAATTACAATTGGAAGTTGTGGGTCTTTAAAGGTTAAAAATAAGCCATTATTTTAACAGGTTTACCATGATGGCTTTGGGCGGGTTGCTCCCACTAACGTCCACCAGGATGTCGTCATACTTGTCGAAGTTGATGCCGGACTTGTAATGGGCAAAAACGGAATTCTCATCGTTGGAGATGGTCGGAGGAATGTAAGTGACTCTCGGTCCTAAAAGAAAGACCATAAACCATGTGTGTTGAAGTTGGAAACGCTCACCGCTCAAATCTGAACCTGCATTTCTTTTATTCACTCACGTTCACCATCGCCTTCAGCCTTGTTGTCCAAGTTTCTATCCAATACTGTTTTAAATAAAGTTAGTTCAATAACACCACATCAGTCAAAACATCATTAGGTTATTAAAAACTACTACAACCTGGAGCAAATGTTTCTTCATCTTTTCCACAGTATCCTGCAAGAAAAAACAAACAAACACATAATTAACCTGCAAACTCACTGGTGAATTCCTTGATAATGACTCGTGTTTTACCTCCTCTGCCAAAGCGTCCTCTGCCTTCACAGTCTCCACCTTCATCACAAACATCAAAAACATTTTCATCACTATTTTGTCAATTCACTAGATGTACTGAACACAGAATTGAAATTCAGAGGTGATTCTCTCTAACCATCTAATTAAAAAGTCAAGCAATTTTTTAAAAGAGGTAACAACAGAATAAGAATAAATAGATGGTATAAAGAATTAACTATAATAGAATAAAAAGTGTACATATAAGTATCAAGTGTAAACATAAGGGTGAACTCAAGGGAAGGTTAACATTTAGTCAAAACAATTAAAATACAAAAATCTTCACCTAACATATTTTTGAGACGGTAATTACTTATATTTTCAGAAAAATGTATTTTGATTTTCGAAATGAGGAAAAATTTGTGAATAATAAATTTGAGGAGTTTTGTGAGTGTGAATGTTTAGAAAGTGACAAAGTTTTGTGCTGTCATTCTGGGTTCATTATAAAAACTCCAAAAACTACATTTATTTATTATATTATTTACATCATATTCTAAACACATCCTTTAAATTTCATAAATGCATATATCTATGCAAAATACATTAGAATATAATGTTTACATTACTTATATGTTTTAAATATTATAAAACAATTTATATTATACTGATAATTGTAATAAGAAAAATGTTTAATTTAATATTTACTTTTGTTGTCCATCTGTGACGCTGCCATTTGTCAAAACTCTTGCTGTTTAGATCTGATCAATTTTTTTTTTTTTCTAACCAATTATTAGGTTGTAAAATAGAGGGTTTAAGGTATACACTGAATACATTTTAGGATGAAAATGTCAGAGGAACTTCACTTTTAGGAACTTTGTAATTCTTGCAAAAAATAGATGTGAATTTTTTGTGACGCAGCAGTTGTACACTGAGAAAACCCGATGGCTGGCCAGGCTACATGTTCATGTGTAAAAACACAAAATATATTTTTAAAGGGTTCAGTGTTACCTGAATTGAAACCTCCTCTGCCTCGTCCACCTCTGCTTCCTCCTCTAAACCCTGTTCAGAGAAAATATAGAACTTCACAATCATAGATGCAGAAGAAATACAGCAACTTCAGAACAATCACCGTCACTTCAATAAAACTCACTGTCTTGATGCTCTTCACTATCTTCTGTAAAAATAAACAGATACTTAGGTTAATTGCAGTCCAAATAATCCACAGTAAAGCCAGAACCAAAACATTAGAACAGATTTACCAGTTTCATCTGATCGGCTGAATCCACGACCACGTCCTGTTAAATAAAATAAACATTTTAAGTTAATAAGTGTAACTGTACATAACGTAAAGCAGACATTAACTTCTGTTGATCCGTTATCACAGTCCAAGCCTCACCTCGGCCTCTTCCTCTAAAACCCCCTCGTTCACCCCCTGAACTGTTCCAGTTGCCGCCATCTGTAAAGAATGAGCCCATGTGAATAAGTAGCATCACATAAAATAGAACCATGAACTATCACTATAGAAAAGTGAATTTAGGCTTTGTTTTGTCTTACTCCTGTTATTGATTTTACCACTGGCTGTTACTATTGTTATACTCTATGACAGTGGTTCTCAACTGGTCTAGCTTCAGGACCCACTTTTACCCCTCAATGACAAGCTGTGACCCAAATTGATAAAAGTTAAACTTCTTCAATTTATTTCATAAAAAGATGGTGTTTTGAACCCGAGATAATACAGAATATTACAGTATAAAAACACAAAATTTTAATGATAAACCAAACTGACCAGCAGCTGGAGATACTAA
Organism: Sphaeramia orbicularis; assembly: GCF_902148855.1. Classification (NCBI taxonomy): domain Eukaryota; kingdom Metazoa; phylum Chordata; class Actinopteri; order Kurtiformes; family Apogonidae; genus Sphaeramia; species Sphaeramia orbicularis. The sequence continues at coordinate 2,728,816 of NC_043958.1, forward strand.
AGAGGGAAATATTCCCTATAACACAAAATTAGGTGCATTTTAATCAAAACTAAAAAGTATGCTTGTTTAAAAGTTAGAAGTGTATTTAGTCATTTATTCAAGCTTTAAACACACTGAGGTTTTTGTCCAATGCAGCTAAAACCACATCTGATGTAGTCATCATCATACCTGAGTTTAACCATGATTTAAATTGAAACATTTGGGTCTTTTATGCTGTTAAATGTCTGGTCTTAATTAGCATTACTGCGCAATACTGCCACCTACTGTTGGAGGGTGTGAATGGACAATGCTCAGCACCATTAAAAAAATAAAGCACAGATTTATTCTGTAACAATATTTTTTTGCCCAAAGGCTCACGAACCACTGAAAGTGGGTTGGCATCCTACTAGTTGAGAATTACTGAATCTCCAAAGTTTATACATAATGAAATGTAGTCTGTTTCATATAACAATTTTAATTAATGTCATCAAATACCTGTGTTTTCAATTAATTTTACTTCAATATAATATGAAAGGCCGTGAAAGTGTCCATGTTTACATATTTTCTAGCAAATTCTAATCTGTTTCTCTTCTTTGCAGCCTGCAGTAAAACTGAAATCAATCTTAAAATTCAGACAAAAGACTCACAATATCCACACAGTATATGGCATTTACATTTACCCGGTCAAATTCAGTCATATTCTGAATAATAGAGAGCATGTAAACATACTCATCATTGCAATTTGATTAAATTGTGCACCTACTTACTTACTGTGGCCCCTGGTCTGAGTAAAAATATCCAAAATGACCTAAAACCCTTTGCAATGGCCTCAAACATATATACATACAACCACAGTAACATGGAGTAATATGCTCATAACCCTGACATTGTAATTTAAGGCAATCTGATACTTCTTAATGTTGTAATCATTGTAATTCTTTTCCTAGAAATGTGAGGATTTACCATCGCCACGTTTATTTTCATCTCTACCTGCATGTATAAAATATATATATATATATATATATATATATATATATATATATGTATGTGTGTGTGTGTGTGCGTGTTAAAGCACCAATGTTAATTTCAATGCTAGAATGAGCTATTTACATTATTTAAATACCAAGGGTTATGTAGCAAATAAAGTTCAATAGACCCAGGATCTCATAAAATTGCCAATCTGATAAAACCCCAAAGTTATATCCTTTTTTTTTTTTTTTTTTTTTAAATATTCCTTGGTGCACTGTGGATCTCGGAGTTTTGAATGCATGTGCTGTACGGATGGCAAAACTGACAAAGTTAACTTTAACTATATGCCATTAAACTGTGGATAAATGACAGACCAATAATGCACTGGTACCAATTTTAGGCCAATTCAAGGTACCACCCTAACATAAAAATATATATTCTAACTCACCTGGACAATCAATGTGTTTTAGCACAAAAACATGCTCTACTGGTTACCTGTGGATGAGCCTTTAAATCCTCCCCTGCCTCTTCCTCTCCCACCAAAACCTAAGGAGTAAAATATGAATTGGTAGAAAAGGATATAGAGTTGCATAGTTTCACAATAAATGGTCATAGTTTTTGAACTCACTTCTTGCATTATCACCATCATCGGCCTTCCAAAAGTTTCCTTCAGTGCATTAGAGGAAAGTACATATTAAAAGTGTATCATTTCAACAAATCATTTTTAATGTATTCGACATGGCTGTCACGAGTTACCATGTAATCAAAGTGAAAGAAAAACAGATCAGATATGGCACACACTAAAAGCTGTGAGCATTTTGGAGGCAGTGTTTTCTCTTCCCTTTAATGGAGAGTTATCATGTAAATTTGTCATGAAATGTTTGTTACAATGCACGCCAAATATACCTTTCAGTTGTTGATATTGTATGAAGACTCTTTGGTGACGTGAGGGAAAAAAAAACAAAAAAAACAATGCATGGCATGGGGTAAAATTCCTGTCAAAATATCCTTGTGCATAAGATAGAAACGCATGCATGTTAGTCTATAGTTGTGCAAGAGATAAATGTTGACAAACACTTGAAGAGGTTCAGTCATGCATACAATGTATTGTGTGTAGTTTATCCATCAGAATGTGAATAAATACATTTTGACAACAAGAATTACACACAGCCTGCTTCTTTATAATTGCCCTTTCTCCGTCACAAATTCACCAACGTGACTCTGCTGTCAAAAATACGTCACCACTTCATAGACATTATTTAACGAGCAGAAGATGCAGTGATTCCAGACTGCGCATGCGTACAGGTTCCTTCTCCGTGGTTACGAACTCGTGGCCTCGTATTAACATTTTTTTCCTCACGTCACCAAAGAAGCTCCGCAATATTGTCATAATATATTCGTTTCATCAGCTTCCGTGAGCGCAACCGCTTTCTGTGTGACTTAATATATTTTATTGAAAACGTGAACATAAAAATAGTTTGTCAGTATACAACTAGAAATTTCTAATGACGTCATACATCGATGCATAATTTGGATGCATTGGTTGAGTATACACAAAATACATTCTTATCACACGTGTATATAATTACAACAAGAATTCAAAACCATTATTTGTTTTTCCCCTACAGAAGAGACGAGAAAAAAATGACATCATGTAGTTCAAGAAAGACCAGGACTAAAAGTATCCGACCAAAAAAAAAAGGAAAAAAAGACCAAACTCATAGTTAACATACCTCCATTAGAGATGGGACTTGTTAATGTATTTGCAGAAGTACCGGGAGTACTTGTCTGTGGAAAAAAGAAGGTTAATTTAAATCCGGTATTTAGCTTAGCTTGTTTGTGGTCAAGGCCAAAAAAACCCCCACAAAGCTAGCGTGTAAATTAGCCTTTTCAATTATGGCTAACAGCAGGTTAGCTTACCTCTTCTTCCCACTCGTCCATTTTTGAACTCTAAAACTTCAAACAAAGTCGCCATTAAAACGTGGAAACCAAAGGGGTACCATCAGTTACATTGATAAAATAACAATTGCAAATATAAGTATCATATTATTTCTCTTTGCCTTTATTAACCGATTAAAATCTTTCGGGCCCTGCACGTGCATCACAGCATTCGCTAGCTTACCCATGTGCTGACTGAAGCTAAGCTAACTAGCTAACGAGAACAGACGATTTAACCAAGCTTCAAAAGCAGCACTATCGGAAAAGTCTAAAACTGAGAATTTCCCCGGTGAGATGAGGTAGCAAGTGTTTTAAGGGGATAGACGTAAAAAAAAGAACCTAACAAATGCACAACCTTACCTTAATAAACTTCTAACGAGCTTCTGTTCGACGTCCTCCTTGTCTCGCGCACGAGAGGTCAGCGTGAATTTTGCACACGGTCACCACAGGGTTGCCAGGTCCGTCGTTTTCCCGCCAGATGGACAAGTTTGCTAATATGTAAACGGACATACAAACCAATGTGATCTAAAATGAGTCAGACTAAAGAAATACTATCATAATAACATATAAATAATGAAAAACCCACAATTTACGGTTTGTTTTAGTGTAAAAAAGTAATTTGACATCAAAATCATTAGCAAATTACACTTTCTCAAAAATGTGAATAACATGAACAAACACAAACAACATTACTGCAATTTTAACATCATTTTATTGCTGTGTCTCAAATTCTTGTACATTTAAAAAATTATTTATAGGTTATTATGTTATTATTTTACTGAGATCATATTTGGCTGTGAATAAAAAATGTCAATAACCTGAACAAATATGAATAACCTGAAACATCCTAAGAGAAGTAAGTGCAGTTTTAACAATATTCTGCCTGTTACTAAATGTTTTGTGTCTTTCCACTATGATCTGCACATGTGCAAATGACTGCTGCAAGAAAACATTAAAAATCCAAGTATTTATTCTGGAATTTCTCATTTTCTTCAACCTTATCCAAACAGCCAAGCACTTTACAAAGAAAAAAAAACAAACTTAACAAAAAAGCTCAAAATAAGGGGGGGGGGGGGGGGGGGGGGTTGTTTAGTGACGCAGCAGGCACTGGGGCTGTAATGAATTTAATTGGTGAGTCAGATGATTTGCAGCCGTCAGCAGTGACTTAACACATCAGCAGCACTGGGAATACACCACACTGTCCCAGTTTAATCGACTGAACCTGAACCTCCAACAACACTCACAGGGTTTGGACTCAGTCACACAGATTACATTCATGAATGGTAGAGAAACACACACTCCTCTCCAAAGCTTCACTGTTTATTTTACTACTATATGTAAATAACGTGTATATGTACAAAAAAAGTAATATAAATTGCAGATTCTCTTTTATATTTCATGTTTCACTTGTGAATGTCTCTGTCTGCCTTTCTACACTTAGTTTTCTGTATTTTTGCCGTTGTAAACACAAATTGTATTATATCTTGTCTGGAAAAAGCTGTAAACTGAACAAAATGCTGAAAAATTAGCAAAATATGTAAGAAAGTGAACAAAAAAAGCAAGAAAATGTACAAAATAAGTAAGAAAATGAACAAAATATGGAAGAAAATGAACAATATATGGAAGAAGATGGACAAAGTAAGAAGATGAACAAAATATGAAAGAAAATGGACAAAATAAGTAAGAAAATGAACAAAATATGAAAGAAAATTAACAAAATATGGAAGAAAATGGACAAATACGTAAGAAAATGAACAAAATATGGAAGAAAATGGACAAATAAGTAAGAAAATGAACAAAATATGGAAGAAAATTAACAAAATATGGAAGAAAATGAACAAAATAAATAAGAAAATGGGAAAAAAAAAGGAAGAAAATGGAAAAAATATGGAATATGAACAAAATATGGAATAAAATGAACAAAATAAGCAAGAAAATGAACAAAATATGAAAGAAAATGAGCAAAATATGGAAGAAAATGGACAAAATAAGTAAGAAAATGAACAAAACTGAAATCTAAGCAGTTAATAAAATTTAAAAAAATAAGTTAAGACAATAAACATAGCTTAGAAACTGAACAAAATAAGGTGTCTAAGGTGAACATATTATGTGCACTTAGCTCTTCGTGTAATAAAATGTCATATTTTTCACAATTTTAGATTTTTAATATTCCAAACCAGCCACTAAAATTACTAAAATTAGAAAATTACTACACTAACACGCTTCTATGAAGTGAATAAAAAATGCACAGACACATTTTAGCACTTAACATTGGACCTAGAACAAAAATAATGTTGTTAATCGTTTACACATGCCAGGCTGCAAAAAAAAAAGGTAATTTTTATGTAGAATATTGGAAAAAAAAGTTTTTTGTGTTTTTTGCATATAAAAAATGGTTTGTTTACATTACAAACACAGCATTTAAAGGGTTAAAAATATGACAGTTATTGAGAATTTGGTATTTTTGTTTATGGCTCAAGGTGATTTAACTCTGAAACTTTCTGAAAAACATTTTGACTTTACTACACAACTGTGCACATTATGTATTTAAGGTGGTTGGGAAGGACTTTTATGGGTGGGACAGAACTTTAAGGGCGTCTTTAAGGGTGTACAGAACTTCCTCGCTCCTTAAGGGGAAATACATTTTTTTAATCAGCTCAATAAAAAGAAAGACGGAAAACCAAAAAAAAAAATCGATTTAATGACTCAGCGCCCATCAGACTACAGTGTTACAGAGTCCGTCCACAGTGGGAGGGTGATAATCTGTCAGCGGTGATTCACATGTAACCATGGACGACAGAAACAACAAGCTGACTCTGGAGCAGCCGAACAATTATAAATGCACATGGGATCAGTGAGGAACCTGGATCCTGTCAAAGACACACAGGGAGTCACCACACGAGTTTGATCCTCACATGAGACAACTTTTATTTTCATTTTCACAATAAATAACATTACATACCTGAGCTAGAACTGTCGATGAATCACCAAAATGAATAATATCAGTGAGGAAAACAAAGAAGAAAAACCAAAAACTCCTCTTGAATTACAAAATATTTCAGTTACAACAACCCACATGATATGATTCAAACACCCAGTTCCAGTTTTGAACGTAAATGTCCATTTTCATTTGGAGGGTTTTCTGATAATTCATGTCATTGAATGAACCTGTTTAAATGAGCAATGTTAATTTTCTACAGTTGAATTGATGAGTGTTAATACTGGGGGGGCTGTTTTTTATACTCCTGCTGAGTTAAAGAGGTCTGTGGGCGGAGTCTCAGCGTTTGAAGTCATGGCGACAGTCTCCAGGGGGCGTGTCATGGATGATGTCTGGTTGTTGTGGCGATACATGTGCAATCACAAAGTAAATAATGTCAATAATGTGACAAATATCATTCAAATTAAAATTTTGAAGAATGTTTAATTCCAATTCTCTATTTATATAAATACTAAATTTCTCATTTTCCTTTATATGTCACTCTCACTTGTGTTTTTCTTTTTTCTACCTGTCTTTCTCTTGCACTGGTGTGCTGTATGTTGCTGTTGTCAACTGTGAAATTTCCCCATGGTGGGATCAATAAAGTTTTATCTTATTTTATCTTATCCTATCTTATCTTGTCGATCACTTACTTTTTAACCCATAAAGACCGAAACAACCACTGTCGACCAAAACCATCTCCTTATTTAAACTGTTTAATGCCTGTTGATCCACTAATTCTATCAATGCATGTAAATAATTGATGTAAAATACAGTTATTCATCTTTTCATGGTCATCAGATATGACCCATTTGGACATTCAGAGGCTCCATAGTTACCGTGGAAACACTGTCATCTTCACTGTAAAAAAAACAACAACTGTAATTTAACAGAATTTTTACTGTTTATTTTGCAGATTTTTTCTATATTTTTAAGATACAGGAAAATATCAATGAAATTACAAAACTAGACCGTGATTTTACATGTCAAATGTAAAATAAGATGAAAAAACTGTAACTGAATAACCATAAAATTTCCATTTTTAAAAGTTTTTTTTTTTCTTTTTTCACAGAAAAATACAGTTAAAATACATTTGCAAATGTATGATAATTTCACAAATATTTCTTTTCTATTTATGAGATTAAACTGTTAATTTAAAGTTTAATACTGTAAAAAAATAAATAAAACAATAATAAAACCAGATAAAATTACTGACAATTAACTGTAAAAGAAGTATTTATTCTGTAATTTTAACAAGACTTGTTTGTTAATTGACGAATATCTTGTGTAATTACGGGAGGTTTCGCAACAAAAATGTTGAATAAGTGTGATTTTGTGAATGTATAACATGTAAGCCCTAATATTTGTTTTATAACAATGGTCGTCCATATTTATAGGTAATTTGTCTGTTTTAATACATATAAATATTCTTTATTAAATATTAAAAGGTCAAAAAAAAAAAAAAGCACAATCTCATGTAAAGTTAGGGCAAAAAAACTGTATTTTAATTATGGAAAATCACCGTATTTCTGTTAATAAACAGTATTTTTTTGGCACCCCAGCTTCCGGAATATTACAGTTTTTTGACTTTTTTTTTTTTTTTTTTTTTTTTTTTTACAGTGTTCTACAACATTGATTGACCAGTAAAACCAATGGAGTTGGATCAATGACAGTAGATGGAGATGCATGTTTTTATGTTCAATTATTGATATTTTTACTGAAAAGGTTCTTTTTCTTCAGTTTTTGTCTGTTTTGATATAATAACCTTTGAATTTACTCTGAGCTTTAATGAACATCTACATGGTCTGTGAATTAAATACAGAAAAATACATGACATACAGCGGAATAAATGCAAAACAAAGAGGAAAATATTATAATAAAAGGTGATAAATCACTTCAGAAAAGTTAAATAGAGAGAAACATTTATTTGAGAACTGCCACAGAAGTAGCACTGGGTCTTTATGGGTTAATGCCATAAGGAAAGTACTCTACAGAGTTAATGACAATCTCTAATATTTATACGTGGGGTCATGCTTAGTAAATACACTGCAAATTTGAAATAACTATTTTAGCACCCTCAGAGTTGAAATCAACACTCATCAGGTGTTTCCATGGGAACCACTACTGAAGTGTTAAAATCAACACTATGGTAGTTTATATTTAACTCTTTATGGCTCTTGAAGGTTTTCTTTCTGACTTTAACACACTGCAAATGATTTGGTTCTTACCAAGATAAAAAAACAACAACTTAGATTTAGAAGTGTTAGATTTTAAGAGTTAATTTGTTATTTTAAGTGTTCATACACCTGTAGACGTACTTATTTTTGGATTTAACAATCTGAATTTAAGAAGTCTTGTCAAGTGAAATTATCTTGCCGCATGGACAGGTATTTCACTTGTTTTGAGTGCATTTCCCCTCAGATTTAGTGTTTTTATCTTGTTTTTAGACACCATTTTTTGCAGTGTACTTTCCTACATCATGCTCAAACAGTGAACTTAACTCTCAATCGAAAGAGCTGAGCTAATTAACTATAGATGAAAGTAGAGTTAAGTTACTGTGAGTAGGAGTAATACATTATAATAACATTAATGTGATTATTAACTCTACAGAGTACTTTCCTCATAGTGTTACATTGTCACTGATCCAACATATCGCTGCTACAACCCAACATCCACATGACACGCCCCCTTTAGACTGTCGCCATGACTTCAAACAATGAGACTGCAGAATTAGCTCCACCCATAGACCTATTTAACACCGCAGAAGTGTAAAAACTACACCTAAATCAACACTCAACTCTATAGAATTAACACTACTTGATTTGCTGTGTAGTCTTTCACAGTACCGTAACTCTACCTTCATGTACAGTTAATTATTTTAGCTCCCTCTTGATGGAGAGTTAAAACAAAAAAACACTCATACTATCCTGAATGTCATTTTGGGGACCCAGTGTTGAACAGGACAAGCATTAAATAGTTAAATATTAACTACCATAGTGTTGATGTTGGCATTTAAACACCAGGCAAGCGTTGATTTGAACTCTGACGGTGTTAAAAAGGCACCTTCTGTTCTATATACTGTGTGTCACCGGTTCATTTTCACCATTGCCAGATTAACTCTCGCCAGATTAGCTCTAATCCCATTAACATCACCTAATCTGACTCCGTTGCTGCTTCATCTGATCCACAACACACATCCCACATGTGAACTGTCAGTCGACCAATCAGATTACAGCTAGAGCTGACATCGACCACCACATGATATGAACTAATATAAGAACATCATTAGAACACTTTTCACACCAGGCAGGAGTTTTCTAACATTTATCCACATTATCTGTGCAGTGTGTCGCTGCTGTTTTGGCTTTTTGCACGTCTTGCTACTTTTCAATAAAAGAAATATAGAGATATTGAAGCTCCAAAATCCATTTGGTTGCAGTTCTGTAGAAATGTGAATTAACCCTTTCATGCATGAATTATAAGCACCTTAATCAAGATTTTTTTCCTGAGTGTTTTTATTCTCCTTTAGGCATGAAAAACAACAATGCAATTTAATTTTTTTTTAATGAACCTATTTTTCTTGGAGTTACAAAACTGTCCACTCAGCTGGACATCATGCGTTTAATTTTAGAAGCCAAGAAACATATATTTACTGATACACTGTGTGAAAACTATGAAATAAAAACATTTTTAATGCCACTAAACTGATGTTTTCTCACATTTTAACATACTCTAATACTAGTTATTACTCACTTCATGGAGATAACATGCAAAAAAATAACTTTTTCTTTAAAAAAAACCCAACAACTATTAATTAAAGTCTAATAACAATTAGCAATTTTTTTACACTCAAACATTTTACTGCTGATCAGGTGTATCAAGAACAGCAAAGTTACAGTAATAGTATGAATTGGAGTGTTTGGGATGATGCATTAGTGTCCACTGTGTCAGCTGATATGGAACTAAGACAACAAAATCCATGAATATGCAAGAGAATACTTTTGAACAGCTGTCCAGTACAGTGACCACTATGCATGAAAGGGTTAAAACAAGTGAATCATTTCAGTGTTTTTTGTTTTTGTTTTTTTTTACCTTTATTGAAGCGACACCAAGTGACAAAGAGATTTAAGTACAGTATTATACAATATTTACATTACATCATCATAATGTGTGTGTGGGGGGGGTTAAGATATGTGGTATGTAATATACAAAAGAAACACGTCAGTCAGTAATAAAAATCGATGTCCTGTCCTGGTTGTGTAAATGTTCTGTGTGTGGTGGAGTGTGTAAGATGTGTATGTGGCGTGACTGTTGTGATACGGACTTCACAAGAAAAATAAAAGAGAACAGAAAAAAAAAGGAATAAATTAATTAATTAAAAAAAAAAAAAATCAGGGATATGACCAAATACAATTATTAGGTAGCTGAAACTAAGTGAGATGAGGAGAAAGGAAAAGGAGGGGGAGAGAGAGAAAGAAAAAGAATAAAGAGGAAAGCGGGGGGTTAATAACAATAAATAAGTAAATAAATGAAAACAGCCAAATGAGATTCAAAGTACAATTTATCTACATTTAATCCCATGCCATAAAATGAATGGCATTCATTTTAGTGTTTTTGTCATGAGGGTTAAGTGTCAATACATGAGAACCTGTTTTCTCAGTATGTATCCGCTCTTTTTAACCCATAAAGACCCAAACACCCACCACCGACCAAAACCATCTGCTGATCTAAAATGTTTAATAACTCCTGAACTACTAATCCTATCAATACATGTAATAATTGGTGTAAAATACAGTTTGTCATCTTTTCGTGGTCATCAGATATGACCCATTTGGACGTTCAGAGGCTTTGTAGTTACCGTGGAAACACTGTCATCTTCTACAACACTGATTCACCAGCAAAACCCATTTAGTTGGATCAGTGACAGGGAATGGAGATGCTTGTTTTTATGTTCAGTTAATGATATCTTTGCTGAAAAAGTCCCTTTTTCTTTCTATAATAACCCCCAACTTTGATGAGCATCTACATGATCAGTGAATTAAATATAGGAAAATACATGATTCTCACTGAAAAAAACACAACATACAGAAGATAATATGGCACTAACTGGTGATAAATCACTTAAGAAAAGTTAAATCTAGAGAATTTAGGAACTGGGTCTTTATGGGCTACGATGTTTGGGTTTTATTTCTTCGTTTCTTCTTCTTTGCAGATTGAGTAGATGAGGGAAGTCATTGAGGCGGAGCTCAGATTAGCTACGATCGCTAAAGGTAGAGTCTGATGTCTCACTTTAGCTTCCCACATGCTAAGAGGATTTACTCAGACTGGAAGGGATAGAAATAAACACATGGCCGGGCTCACCATGTTCTATTAACGCTTCCACTAATACCAAAAAAAGACTACATACAGTATAGGACAAAAACATATTATACATACACATAAACATGCACATTTTCAATATACAACGCATACTTTACTGGGGCCAAAAGAAAAATGTGCAGTGTTTTGTTTTTTTTTCTGAGTCTGTTCAATGTAAAATGGGTTCATTACAGCCACTGATACTGTTGAGATATTCATCACTTTTTTTAATTGTTGTAAAAAATATTTTTGCTTTATTGTCATAGTTACAAAAAGATAAATGCACATTTCATATTTTTATTTGGTAAAGTCCGGTTGAGTTTATTTGTTTTATTCAAGCAAAACTGTACGGTTTTTGTTTTTTTTCCTTTGGCAGAACAACTTACACAAAGAAAAGCAAAAAGAACAGTTGTAATATTGATGTTTCTTTCAATAACGAGTTGAACTATTGTTACAGTCTTGTTGAGTTGGGAGGTGACAAACATTTTGAGAATCACTGTGTTAAGATAACATGAATGTAATTAAAAAGGAATTAAACCACACTGAACTGAACCAGAGTGAATAATTGAATTGATCTGGATTGAACTGAATTGAATTGAGCTGAATGGAACTGAACTAAACTAAACTAAACTAAACTAAACTGAGTTGAACTGAACTACACTGACCTTAACGAAACTAAACTAAACTAAACTAAACTGAACTGAATTGAACTGAATGGAATTTAACTAAACTAAACTAAACTGAACTGAATTGAACTAAACTAAACTAAACTGAATTGAACTAAACTAAACTAAACTAAACTAAACTAAACTAAACTAAACTAAACTAAAATAAAATAAAATAAAATAAACTTGAATTGACCTGAATTGAACTGAATCCTCTCCATCATCAGCTGACAGTGAGTGGCAGTGCTTGGCTCCTCCCCCTCCTGTGCTGGGGGCGGTCCATAGATGATGAACAGAGGGAACTCCTCGACACTGGGGGATCATCTCCTCCACTCTGCAGGATGACTTCTGTGTTATTTGTCTAATTCTGTCAGAAAACAGCTGGACTCGTTCATGTTGTAGTGAAAGTGCAGCGGTACTGTCAGCCTCATGCATGATGTGACGGCAGGAAAACTCACAAGAGGAAGCATGGGATCCAACCTGACTTCACCTTGACTTCACCTTATTGTCTGTGGACCAACCTGGATCATCAAACACATTCAGGTAAAATTAGTTGTTCGTCAGCTGTGATTGTTGTTGTTGTTGTTTTGGTGTGACCACGAGAAATCAAACAACTCCAAGTGCAGAGATTAACAAACCACGACAGAATGCAAATCTAATTTTAGCCCCGGTAATCTGGGAAAGAGGGATTTGAGTTAAAGGAGAAACACCCTGAGCTGATGAGACCAACAGGAGAAAAACACTGTGAGGAACCACCTGTGGAACTCTGTTCTTCTTAAGCAGAAGTTCAGAATGTTTCCTTTACAGGTTTACATTTACATTTGACACTACAATAAACACAGTGAAGTCAGTTTCCTGTTAACGACGGCAGAACAGACACAGTAGTGTTCAAATTCCACTTAAAACTGGTTCCAGAGGAGGCCACAGTTCATGGTAACACTATGCGACGCATGTATCAATATACACGTCCTATAAGTCTACGTAAACAGACAAACATCAGCTAAAAAAAAAAAAAAAAAAGAACTCCAACAACCACCATTTAAACAGTCAAATATGTTTTGTAATTTTTGCTCATTTTATTGATTATTTTGTTCATTTTCGTGATGGTTTTGCTCATTTATTTCTTCGTTATTATGTTCATTTTTATAAATTTTCTTGTACATTTCCCGTATGTTGATTTTTTTCTGATTAGTCATTAATGCTCTTAATTACTTGTCCATTTTTATTTTTTCTTGGTGATTTGGTTTTTGTGATTATTTTATTTTTCTTGATGGTTTTGCTCATCTATTTCTTCCTTTTTCTTTGTCATTATGTTCATTTTTATTAATTTTCTTGTACATTTCTCTATGTTGATTTTTTTTTTTTTTTTCAGATTTTTCATTAATGTTCTTAATTACTTGTCCATTCTTATTTTTTCTTGGTGATTTTGTTAGTTTCTGTTCATGTTTGTGATTATTTTGTTCATTTTCTTGATGGTTTTGCTCATTTATTTCTTCCTTTTTCTTTATCATTATGTAAATTTTCATTAATTTTCTTGTACATTTCTCTTTACATGCTGACTTTTTTTCCCCTTATTTTTCAATAATGTTCCTAAGTACTTGCCCATTTTTCTTTTTTCTTGGTGACTTTGTTCATTTTTCTGATTATTTTGTTCACCTTTGGTTATTTTTTGATATCATATATTAACTTCTTGTGAATCTTGTGTATTTTTACTGTTTTCTGACCATAATATGGTTTAAATGAATCAAGCTTCTGTTTTTGGCTAATCCATTGTTTTGTGTCACATTGAAATAATTCCCACTGGAAACAAATGGAACAGAAAGGCTTAGACATTTCATCTTGTTCATACTTGTTCAGGTTATTCACATTTTTGTTAAATAATAATTTGTAAAAGTAAACTTTTTATAATGTTTTTTTACTTTTGCAATTTTTCCACAGACCAACATAATCTCCAGTGGGCTGGACTAGGAAAATAATAACATAATAATGTATAAATAATGTTAAAAATTGACAAAAATTTGAGAAACATGAAAAGAATGAAAAGAAATAAACAACAACCATAACAACAACAATAAAACATATAAAAATCTGAGAAAGATAAACAAAATTAACAGAAATAAACAGAACTCTATAAATATGAAAAAAACAAAGAACATGCACAAAAAAAGAAAAAAATTGAAATGTCAACAAAACTATGCTAAAATTTGTTCATATTTGTTCATGTTATTCACATTTTTTGTGAAAATGTAAACATTTTCATGTAATTTTTTTTTCTTTTTTCACAAAAACAAAGAGAAAAATTGGAGTTGTCATTATTTATGTTATTATTGAACTGGTCTGACCCATCTTACATCATATTGATCTGCATGTGGAACCAGAACTAAAATGATTTCTTCACTGTTATTTTATTTTTTTTATTCAGCCCATGGGAGGGATTGGACTCTGTCATGGTCTGGTTTTGGCCCACGGGCCATGTGTTTGACCCCCTGGTATAATCTGTCACCACCCAAACATGCTTGTTGTGTATCTGCTGATGAACTACTGAGCCTTATCGTCTCCCAGGTCCAACATGATGCGGGTTTGGAGGAGCAGCGTTGCCCCGGCAGAGTCTGGAATCAACAGTGTGACGACAGACGACAATATGAGGAAGAGGAGCAGGTGAGGAGAACGTTTAGAACCAGCAGAGGGTCCCATAGGAGCACACATGACATCAGACCCCAGTACAGACACGCACTACAGACACATAGGATGGCCATGTACGACGCAGTCACACACTTAAAACAAAACTAAAGGCAGAGAAAAGTCGACACTATATTTGAATTCATGAAATATAAAAATAAAACTGAAGATATTAACAGTCTAGGATGTTAAAATCATCTTAGTTCAGGTTCCACATTCAGACCAATATGAACTCAAGTAAAATTTTAATATAATAACCTATAAATAATAACAATTATAAGCCTTTCTCAGTGCAATAGAGTGAAAAAGTTAAAATTACAATAAGGAAAAAGTGTCTGTGTAAAATGTGTCCTTTAAAAAAAAAACATAATAACATGAACAACCTGAAATTTCTTCAGAAAAATAAGTGTAATTTCAACAATATTCTGCCTCAGTTTATCATTTCCACATGTACATTATAACTTACAGCGGATCTACAAACACACAAAACATTTAGTAACAGGCAGAATATTGGGAAAATGTGACTTTTTTCTATTTAAGACATTTCATGTTGTTCATTATTGTTTAGGTTATTTACACTTTTTTATTAATAGCCTAGTATCTAAATTTGTCAGACCAGTACAATAGTAACATAATGATTTATAAATAATGTCAACTACAATTTTTTTCTGTTTGCCTTTGTGTAAAAAAGTAAAATTACATGAAAACATTTACATTTACAAACTATCCTTTAACAAAAAATGTGAATAAAGTGAACAAATATGAACAACCTGAAATGTCTTTAAGAAAATGAATGTAACTTTTACAATATTCTGCCTGTTCTTAAATGTTTAGTGTGTTTGTAGATCCACTGTGATCTGTGAGTTGTATGAACATGTGAAAATGATAAACAAACAATATTGTTAAAATTGCATTTATTTTTCTTAATGAATTGCAGGTTGTTTGTTTTTCTCATTTTTTTAAAGGTTAGTTTGTAGATGTAAAGTGCTATATAAATAAACTTTGATTGATATAATTTGACTTTTTTCGCTCTAAAACAGAGGAAAGTTTGTAGGATCATTATTTATAGGTTATTATGTTATTATTTTATGTGTGAGTTTAACACCCCTACTGTAAAAGACATAAATCCTTGTTAACTCTGTTTTTTTTGGAAAGTGTAACATAAATGAGTGCAATCAGTATTTCAATAAACACAAGTTCCAACAACAATTTCCAAACTTTTGATAAAACTGAGCTTTATAGAACTTTTTTTTAAACTCCTCACACAGAAGTAAGGTTAACTAACTTATATAACATTTAATCATTTGTCATATAGAAAAAAAACTCCTTTTTTGTGTGTTTTTCGTGATTTCATGTAATCACACTGGTATTTAAAGGGTTAAAAATCCTTAAAATGACTGAATGTTTAGTTGTTTTGAACAGAGCTGAAGTTGTTTAAGAGATTTATGCAGAAAAAAGCTGAAAAATATCCCATACCAGTGTTGGTCTGGTCTTGGTTAAAGTCACTGTGCAGTTACTTTCATTAGCTCATGTTCACTTTGTCTAATAATATTACAGTGTGATTTCCTATTTCCTGTTTATTTCAGAGGTTATAATTTATGATTAGCATAAAAATATAATAAAATTAGTCATAAAATTGAACAGAATATAATTGAATTTGTCATTCCACAGTCATGTGTAACAAAATTACTAATAAAATGTGTGATAATATAAAAGACAATTAATGAGGTTTTAAAAATCACAGTATAAATAACAGGAATAAATACACAGTTGGAAAAAAAACTATAAAGTACAAAATTTGATGTATAAAGGAAACAACATGTATTTTACTTGAGCACATTGCACTGCAGAAATGTGACAAAAACAACTGTAGAATAATTAATATTGGCATTAATTACTCCTAATTTGCTGTTTTTGGCCGAAGTAACATTTCTTCATGGACTGTATGATGAATAATTTTTTCTATATTATTATTTATTATATATATTTTCAGGTAATAACTTATTATCAAATAAAAAATATTACCACCGATGTGTAACAGCCACTTTTGGAAACATTTATGATTAAAGTTGTGTTTAAGACTTTAATATATGTATCTCTCTCAAAATAATCCAGCTGGACATATTTAAATCATGTTTGGGAGTAAAAATCCATCTCAGTTTTACAATAATTCATGCATTTAAAAGGTTTTATCGTCTAATTTCATGTTTGAGAACCTTCCACATTCTCTGTAAAACACTAAATCCTGTACATATGATGTCAGCTGTTACGTCTACGAGTGTTTTATGACTGAACTTTGAACTTTTCTTTTCTAGTTTTGCTCAAAACACGAACAACTCCAACAACAATGACGGGTAAGACTGAAACTGTTATCATGAATGTTCATGTATCGAACAAAAATGACATTTTAAACTCATTAAGGTGGATGGAGTTTAGCATAAATAGATTGGATGTAGTAGAGTACATGTTCATATGTTTAATATTTTGTGTGTGTGTGTGTATATATATATATATATATAAATGAATTATGGGTTGTATAAGAAACACAACTGAGAGTCATATCGTATATATGTTGTGCAATGTTTGTCGTTAATTTAGTTAATTGCTCATTATTATTACATTATTACTTGCACTGATATTACTTATACACCACTGTTATACCACTATTTCTGTCTACTTTATTATATAATAATAATTATTATTTGTCATTATTACTTTTATTACTTATTACGACTACCATTTCTAACGTGAAATTCCCAGGTTTTACTATTGTTTTATACTTATTTTCTTTCTTTTTAATCTTCTGATTATTTTTTTTATATCTGTACATAGTTTGTATGTGCACATTAATTTCCCAGATCAATAAAGTTCAATCTAATCTAATCTACAAGAAAATTTGTATATAATTACAGTCAATTGTAATAGTATGGGTTTATATTTATCACATATATAGTGGATAATGATGTAGAATTGTACAGGGTGTCCCATAAGTCTCCATACATAGGAAAAATAAACGTTTCTTGACATAAATCATTTTTATTTATATAATATGCTCTATATGACTGCCATTTTGTCGGGAACAAATTGATCCAAAACACTTCCTGTTTTTTTGAACTTGACAATAAGTTTTGCCACAGTGTCGTGTGTGATACTCGTCCCATGTTTTCTGTTAAATGCGCTTGCAACCATACGACTGCTTGCCGAACTGGCCATCAGGATGATTTCAATTTGTTGTTCTTTATTCAAATGCATTCTTTGGGTTATCTGAAATATAAAGAAATACATGTTAGAACCATATATGTATGGAATGTATTATGTCTCCTATGTATGGAGACTTATGGGACACCCTGTATATATGATAATTATTATATTGTTTGATACAGACACATGTTGTATTAATATAAACTGATATAGTTTAAAGGGGTGGATTAAATATGTGTTTACTTCTTCCTGCTCCTTTTCAGATGTGGAAATATCACTAAGATTATTTATATTCAGATTTTCTTTCATATAATAGTATACTTTTTTTTTTTTTTATTTGTCTTATGTTGTCTATTTGCGTTTCTTACTGATTGTATTGTGCTTTTTATATCTGAGATCAAACAATCATTCCCAACCCAGTAAAAGACATAGTTTTTTTTTTTTTTCTATGGTCAGTGATGTCACAGTGCCCCCTTCAGGCTCTATGACGTCACTGCAGGACAACAGTCTGAAAGGAGCATCTCACAAACATGTTATTTCATATTTACAGCAAAAAAGATGACAAGAAGGATGAACCGAAGAAGGACAACAAGGATGACAAGAAAGACGATAAAAAAGACGACAAGAAAGACGATAAAAAAGATGAAAAGAAAGACGATAAAAAAGATGAAAAGAAAGACGATAAAAAAGATGAAAAGAAGGACGATAAAAAAGATGATAAAAAAGACGATAAAAAGGATGATAAAAAAGACGACAAAAAGGAAGAACCGTGAGTATCTACATCACCACATAAACACTGTTGGAATTCTATAACATGGTTTTTCACATTTTTAGTAAATTCAGTACATGACTCATTTTATTCTCATAATATATAAATAAATAAATAAACACACACTGGTAAAGTGTGAAAGGCTTGGGTTTTAAACCTCTGTTAACTGGGTTTTAAGGCGACAATTGTTCAGACAAATTGATAATTTCGGAACAAACCTGCTTCTCTATCGCGCAGATTTTACTCACAGCGCATGCGCAGAACACTCACCGGGTAAAAGGTCAAAAACACTATTTATGTTTCACCACAGGAGTGAGATAAACAGCTACAAATGAACAATAATAAAACACTGAACTGAAATGTACAAGTAGAATATCTGTTTATTTGGGTTTTAACTACTTTTTATTGGGTTTTAAACTTCCTTTAATCAGGTTTTTAAACTTTTTATTTGGTTTTAAACTTCTTTTCACTGTTTTTTTTTTTAAACATTTTTAAGTTTTATATTTCCAAATAAAAATAGTCCAAAAATAAGTAAACAAAATCAGGTGGAAATCTGTTTTTAAATAGAATTAAATAAATGAATATCCTAACGTTTTAGTCTACTATTTTAGTCTACTCAGTATTGTAAACATTTTTTTCTAATGAAACTGTTAAAAATATTATGAATAAACACTTTAAATGCTTGATTCAACTACTTTTAGCCTGTTTTAGGGCGTATAGGTTGTATTTATGGTGGGGACTCCATCATCCGTCACGTCCGTTTCTTTAACGCCATAACCAGGTGTTTTCCTGGTTCCACCGTCACCTCCATCCTCCATGAACTCCCTCAGCTGCTGCTCTCACTGCCGTCCACCGTTACCCGGATCATAGTTCACGTGGGCTTCAATGACACTTCTCTTCAACAGTCCGAAGTGACGAAGGTTCATTTTAAAAACCTCTTTGATAAACTGAAAAGATCCGGGAAGGCTGTTTTCATTTCCGGGCCCCTCCCCTCCTTTGCCCGTGGTGTGGGCCGTTTCAGCCGACTCCTCAGCCTGAACACCTGGCTCCAGTCCGCCTCTGCTCTGAACGGCTTCAGTTTTATTGATAACTTTAATCTGTTCTGGAACCGCTCCTCCTTCTATAAGTCCGATGGCGTCCACCCCTCTACACTAGGCAGCAGCGTCCTGGCTCAAAACATTCAACACGCTGTCCAGACTAAAACCACTCCCACACCTATGTGACTACGCTCCCCGTCTTCTGCTGCAGTCACCTGCTCCCCCTGCTGGTCACATCAAACATCACCACGTTCAGAGTCTCCTGTACAGTCTGTAGTCAGACTGAATACCACCCCAGCTGATCTCTCCTCCTCTCCCAGCCCCTCACTAATGACAGTTACACCCCTCACTCACACCAGCTCACCTTTGAGGAACAATCTCTCTACTGGTCACCATCCTATTCCTGTTATTTTCGGTTCACGTATGGGGTTTCACACTGCTAAAAGGCATCGTACTATCACCAATCTCCGCCCATTAATATACACCGCAGTCATTGGTGCGTCCTTCTCTATAGGGTTATGGAATTGCCAATCTGCAGTGAACAAAGCAGATTTTATTGCTGCCTATGCCAACCATCACACACTGGACATCCTGGCTCTCACTGAAACCTGGATTACGCCTGAAAACAATGCAACCCCAGCCGCACTTTCTATCAGCCACACATTCTCTCATACCTCTCGTCCATCTGGACGAGGAGGTGGTGTGGGTCTGTTAATTTCCAACAAATGGAAACACAATCAACTCCTACCTTCAGTCAAATACAACTCCTTTGAATACCATGCCATCCTAGTGACAGCACCAGTCAAACTTTACATAATTGTCATTTATCGTCCACCAGGACAACTGGGTGATTTTCCTGATGAGCTTGACACTCTGCTTTCCTCCATCCCAGAGCATGACTGCCCCATGCTAGTCCTCGGTGACATGAACATCCACTTAGACAATCCCAGCTTCTCAGATTTCATGTCACTAATACTCTCTTTTGAGCTACAGCGGGTTTGCAGTCCTCCAACCCACAAAGCTGGTAAAGAGCTCGATCTCATTTTCACCCGAAACTGCATCACAGATGCCCTCACAGTCACACCTGTACACCTGTCTGACCACTATTTCATTCAGTTCAGTGTGTCTCTCCCTGAAAAACACTCTGCTCCCTCCCCCATGGTCTCTTTCCGCCGCAACCTCCGCAATTTGTCCCCCACCCACTTCTCCACTGTCGTAGCCTCCGCTCTCCCTCCCCCCAGCACTTTTTCCTCCTTAGAGGTTAACGATGCCACTGAGTATCTGTGCTCTACACTTAGCTCCTGTCTGGATAATCTGTGCCCTCTATCTACTAGACCCGCTCCATCCTCCCAGTCCCACCCATGGCTCAATGATAACCTCCGGTCGCTGCGTACCAACCTCAGAGCCGCAGAGAGAAAATGGCACAAAACAAAAAGCTCTTCTGACCTGATCACATTCCAGTCACTATTGGTATCCTTCTCATCCAGTGTCAATGCTGCGAAGAAGGCTTACTATAATAACAGAATTCATTCTGCCACCGACACCAAGAAACTATTCTCAACCTTTAAAACACTACTCAACCCTCCACCTCCACCGCCCACTACTAATCTGACAGCAGACAATTTTGCTTCATTTTTCACAAATAAAGTGTCTACTATCAGCAGTCAGTTCACTGATCCACCCATAGACTGCACGCCTCCTTCTTCAACATCATCATCATCACACACTGCTTCCTCTCCCCTGACTATGGCTACTACTAACTCAACTGATAAAAGCCCAACTGCGTCATTCCCCTCATTTACTCCCCTCACAGAGAATGAGGTGTCTAAACTCCTTTCCTCTAGCCGTCCTACAACATGCTTGTTGGACCCTATTCCATCCAACCTCTTACAGTCTGTAGCCCCTACTATCACAGCACCAATCACACATGTGATTAATGCTTCACTGACTTCAGGAACATTTCCTACAGTATTTAAACAAGCGCAGGTAACACCACTACTCAAAAAACCTTCCCTCACCCCCACTCAAGTGGAGAATTATCGACCAGTCTCACTCCTCCCATACCTTTCTAAGCTCATCGAAAGGGCTGTTTTCAAACAGGTCACAGAATTCCTCTCCCAAAATAACCTCCTGGACATCAACCAATCTGGCTTCAAAATCGGCCACTCCACTGAAACGGCTCTGTTGTCTGTGACAGAAGCCTTGAAAGAGGCTAGAGCAGCAGCCAAGTCTTCAGTACTCATTCTACTGGACTTATCAGCAGCATTTGACACTGTCAATCATGATATCCTGTTATCCATACTCTGGAACATGGGCATCACAGGCCACGCACACTCCTGGTTTCAATCTTACCTTACTGGTCGGTCCTTCAGTGTGTCCTGGCTAGGGCACACATCAGCAGTTCACCGCCTCACCACGGGGGTCCCCCAAGGCTCTGTGTTGGGCCCCCTCCTTTTTGCCATATACACCACCTCACTCGGTCAGATCATCCACTCACACGGCTTCTCATATCATTGCTATGCTGATGATACCCAGCTCTATCTGTCATTCCCACCTGATGACTCCACAGTCTCAGTGCGGATCTCAGATTGTCTCTCTGACATATCTGCATGGATGAAAGCCCATCACCTTCAGCTGAACCTGTCCAAAATTGAACTGCTGCTCTTCCCAGCTAAGCCAACCATACAGCAGGACATCTCCATCACTATTGACTCCATACCTCTGGCTCCTACCAGTGTAGTACGTAACTTGGGAGTCATGATTGATAATCAGTTGACCTTCACGGATCACGTTGCCTCTGTCACCCGATCATGCCGTTTCACTCTGTTCAACCTAAGAAAGATCAGGCCATACCTAACCGAACAGGCCACCCAGCTCCTGGTGCAGACTATGGTTATCTCCCGTCTTGACTACTGCAATGCTCTTCTAACGGGCCTCCCAGCTTGTGTTGTCCAACCACTACAGATGGTCCAGAATGCAGCAGCGCGTCTGGTCTTCAATCAGCCTAAAAGGGCACATGTCACCCCCTTACTCATTGAGTTACACTGGCTACCCATAGCTGCCCGCATCAAATTCAAATCTTTAATCCTAGCCTACAAAATTCTCCGTGGGTCTGCTCCTGTCTACTTAGGTGCACTAATAAAAGCTTATGTCGCCCCACGACCACTCCGCTCGTCTGGGGAACGTAGTCTGGTGGTCCCCAGACCTTGTACAAGACAATCCAGGCTCTTTTCATGGGTCGTTCCACGTTGGTGGAACGCTCTACCAAGTGCTACAAGAACAGAGTCATCCCTGCCTATCTTCAAGAAGCTCCTGAAGACCCAGCTCTTCCGAGAGCACCTCCTATCCTAGCACTTTCAAACATTCCATTTTAAATATTCTAATAAGGTTTTTCCCAGGACAACCACAGATTCTTTCACGATTATCTCTGGACCTGCTGCGGTGGTCCGGCCTCTTCCCTGCCCTCATCATCACCACTCACTTATCCTCAACCGCCTCCATGTGTCTCCCCCTACTCCCCCCTTCTCCCCCTCTCCCCCAGTCCCTATCTCTATCGCTCTCTCTTTTTCCCCTTCTCTACTCTCTCTCTTTAACCCCAACTGGTCAAGGCAGACGGCCATCCTCCAGGAGTCTGGGTCTGCTCGAGGTTTCTGCTGTTAAAGGGAAGTTTTTCCTTCCACTGTCACCAGTCACTAGTGTTTGCTCCTGGAGGATTCTGTTGGGTTTCAGTAGAATTGACTTAGAGTCTGGTTTTGACCAACTCTATATATAAAATGTCAAGAGATAACTTTTTTGTGATCTGGCGCTATATAAATAAAATTTGATTGATTGAGTGATTTAATTGGTTTTCCCCTGTAAGTCGCTTTGGAAAAAAGCGTCTGCCAAATGCGTAAACATAAACACATAAACATTTATTTAAGCATTAATTTCATCTAGTTGTATTTTTTGCAGTGTTTACTCCCTTCCAAACCCAACTCCATGTATATATCATATATTTATTTGGGTTTTTTTTGCAGTAAAGAGGTGTGGATCATGGACCCAGCCACAGATCTGTACTACTACTGGCTCTGCACCATCTCCATCCCAGTTTTCTACAACCTCATGCTGCTCGTGGCCAGGTCTGACATTCACACATTTCTATTCAATAAATAATTTGGTTCATTTTCTTGATACTTTTGCCCATTTTCTTCATCATTAAGTTCATTCTAAGAGATCTGATGACTAATTCTGTTACCTGTTTGTTCTTCTGTAGGGCTTGTTTCAATGAACTCCAGTCCCAAAATTCCACAATGTGGATGGTTTTGGATTATATCTCAGACACCCTCTACTTTATGGACACCTTTGTACGAGCTCGGACAGGTCAGTGAAGGCAACATCGGTGAAACTGTAAAAAAAAACCATGATGATATACTGTACATGTTCAGTATATTTTATTACTTTTGGGTCACTTTAGCTTGGATAAAGGAGGAGGGTTGGAATTGCGATATAAAAAAAAACAAAAACAAGAATTGACAGTATAGTTCATATGTAGTTCTAAACAAATTCACAGCGTTTTTATACTCACTTTTAGTCTGTTCTACATCGTTCATTACAATTACATGCACATTTATAATTATGCAAATTGGGCGATGACATCATTTAGCAACTTCTAAGACAGATAATAGATACTTTCCTTAGTGAGCAACTGGCAACACTTGTTAAAAAAAAAGCTAAATTTCTTGCAAGGTGCTTTAAAAAAAAGTTGCTAGTACAGCTGCAACCGATTAATCGATTAGGTGCTTGAAGCGAATGCAAAAATTCACGATTCGATTAATTGACTCGAATTGACTGAAGGGAAATATTCTATTGCAGTTTTCCTGAATTGAAGCTTCTTTGTGCGTCATAATAAGTGCCCGTGTGAAACACAACAGTGGAACCAATGTTTAACAACAGAGAAATGAAGGAAACAAAGCTTTGATTCAGGAGAATTGTGGTTGAATGATTTTTTTTTTTTAATCACTTTTTGTCGATTAATCGGTTGCAGCTCTAGTTGCTAGGGTAGTCTGAAAAGTTGCTCAATGTAGCAACAAAAGCACTAAATTAGCATCAACGCTAAGGCTGATCACATTATATTTTCATGTGTCAACAGGTTTTCTGGAGCAAGGTTTGCTGGTGAGGGACGAGAAGATCCTGAAAGAAAAGTACATGAAGACGCGACAGTTCAGATTAGACGTTATATCCCTAATTCCCACAGATATCGTGTTCCTGAAAATCGGAGTAAATAATCCAGAGTGGAGGTTCAACCGCCTGTTTAGGTTGGCCAGACTTTTCGAGTTTTTTGACAGGACTGAAACTCGCACCAACTTCCCCAACATCTTCAGAATTGCTAATCTTGTGCTTTACATCATCATCATCATCCACTGGAATGCTTGTCTCTACTTCGCCATATCCAAAGTGCTGGGTTTTGGTTCCGATACTTGGGTTTATCCAGCCCTGAGTAACCCCGAGTACGCCCGTCTGGCTCGACAGTACATCTACTGCTTCTACTGGTCGACGCTGACCCTCACAACAATCGGAGAAACGCCACCGCCGGTCCGAGACATTGAGTATTTCTTTGTGGTCGTCGACTTCCTTACTGGCGTCCTCATCTTCGCTACCATCGTCGGTAACGTTGGTGCGATGATTTCCAACATGAACGCTGCTCGTGTGGAGTTCCAGGCCAAGATCGACTCCATCAAACAGTACATGCATTTTCGGAAGGTGACCAAAGACCTGGAGGCGAGGGTGGTCAAGTGGTTCGACTACCTCTGGACGGAAGAGAAAACCTGCGACGAGAAGCAGGTCCTGAAAAACCTCCCGGACAAGCTTAAAGCCGAGATCGCCATCAACGTCCACCTGGAGACGCTCCAGAAAGTCCGCATCTTCCAAGACTGTGAGGCTGGATTGCTCGTCGAGTTGGTGCTTAAACTTCAGCCTCAAGTTTTCAGTCCTGGGGATTATATTTGTAAGAAGGGCGATATTGGAAGGGAGATGTATATAATCAAAGAGGGGAAGCTAGCTGTGGTCGCAGATGATGGGGTGACGCAGTTCGTCGTCCTCAGCGATGGAGCGTACTTCGGGGAAATCAGCATCCTCGGGATCAAAGGCAGCAAAGCGGGAAACCGAAGAACAGCCAATATCCGAAGCGTCGGATACTCAGACTTATTCGCCTTGTCCAAAGATGACCTAATGGAAGCGCTTATCGAGTATCCTGATGCGAAATACGCCCTGGAGGAGAAAGGAAGAGCGATCCTGATGAAAGACAACCTCATTGACGAATCGCTGGTCGCCGCCGCAGACGCCAAAGACATGGAAAACAAAGTCAGTCAGATCGAGACCAGTTTAGATGTCATGACCCTCAAATTACGCAAACTGTCGGAGCAGTACGAATCATCTCAACGGAAACTCAAGCAACGGCTCACCAACATGTCCAACCAGGTCCGGACTCTCAGATAAACGACAAAAACTGCGTCCATGAAACATCAACAGCTGCAAAATGGACTGAAATCTGAGAGTTAAACCAAAAAATCTAGTTATCATATCTGCACATGTAGATAAATAAACTGTATTAACGTCTCAATTTATGTATTTTGTTCTTTGTAGCTTCTTAACCCTTTCATTCATGACATTACTGCAGTGGACAGTTATTCAGTCTTTAATTAAAGCTACATTATTTGTAGTAATGACTGACATTTGTTATGTTTACTTTACTGTAAATGCTGCCACTGTGGGATAAATAAAGTCTTGTCTTATCCTGAATCCAAAACATGTGATTACAAAGAAATTCTCTGATAACCCTAACACCACATATTGACGTTTATAAACTATATGGACAAAAATATTGGGACACATCATGACTCCAGCTGTGAAAATGTCCTTTTCATGCTAATTTGAGATAAAAACATCCATATTTCCTTAAAGTTTAATGGGAGATTTTTCTTCCTCAATGAGATGTGAAGAAAGTAAATGGTTAGTTGTGGTAGAAAATTATAATTTACAGTCAGAGCAGGAAAAATGTTTTAGAAATTTAGAGGCCGAACATTTAAAATCATAGTCATGGATACAAAACAAAAAAATCAGTATTGAGAGAAATTGAATAAAAATCATCTCTGTGGCATTTTGGAAGCGAAGATAATTTTAACTAAACTAACCAATGTAATATTTATCCCAATATAAAACTATATTATGACATTTTTCATTCTTGTTTTGTATCCCAGACCCCTGCTAGAAAAGAAACACCTCAATTCAACTGGTGTCCCAATACTTTTGTCCATGTAGTGTACCTTTATCCTATTTTAGGGCTTATAAGTTACATTTATTTATAATTTTATTCCATCTAACTGTAGTTTTTGCAGTGTATACTCCCGTCCAAACCCAACTCCATGTAAACATTCATTATTTTTATGATTTTGTGTGGTCAGATTTTAACTTATTTTTGTAATAGGGTTTTAAACTCCTTTTTTGGGGAGTTTTTAACTTCTTCTACTGGGTTTTAAACTTTTTTATTCAATCTGTAGTATGACCTCAAAAGATACAATACTGCCAGTAATGATTTATGAGTTTATACATTTCAAAATCTTTACATCAGACTTTTTTTTTCAGTTCTATGAGACAAACAGTATAAAATGCTGTTGTTGTACACCGTGAAATGTTCATAATAAAAAATTCGGAGTATTACTACATACATCATGTGTCGTGTGCGTCAGATCTGTGGTTTTCACCAAGGAATCCGTCGACTCAAATCAGAATTGCGAGGCGATACAAGTTGGAAAAAGCAGTCGTCTTTATTTAGCATGTTTTCACAACACTGAATACTTTAAGCCTTTCATCAGTTTGTATCTTTTAGAAAGTAACTGTTGAGTCAAACCAACTGATTAAAACTGCTTCCCTTTCCAAGATCAGGTTCAAACCCTTTCAGCTTTTACCTTCGACAGGCTTCAGAGCCCTTTCACATGTCCAGGTGAGCAGCATCTTCAGCATCAACAAAACAGAGGTACAAAGTCATGAGAAACAGCTGAAACCAGACCTGGGCGCAAAGCGTTTACCGCAACTTCCACAGAGTTCCGTATGACTGAGGTTTACTGCAGTATAACAGCGCTAGCAGATTCCTAATCCGATAACTCGTACACTGTAGAGG
Organism: Sphaeramia orbicularis; assembly: GCF_902148855.1. Classification (NCBI taxonomy): domain Eukaryota; kingdom Metazoa; phylum Chordata; class Actinopteri; order Kurtiformes; family Apogonidae; genus Sphaeramia; species Sphaeramia orbicularis. Next base: position 2,756,543 of record NC_043958.1, read on the forward strand.
TTCTCCAGCACAGTCCAGTGTTTGTGCAAACGTTCGTACAAACCCTGTTCAAAGTGACCCCAAGAAAAGAAAAGAAAAAAAAAAAGCAATGAGAAAATATTCTAATACAGAATTCCGCCCAGGTCTGACTGAAGCCATGAAGTCGAGAAAGTAAGTGCAATGGGAAATAAAAACGAAAAAAAAAAAAACAACCAAAAAACGAATGGCTCAGAGTGTTTTAGTGGCTTGTCGTGAGCGCCTTCTCACCCACAGTGATGCAGGAAAAGTCCTCTGGTACAACATCGATAGAAGTCCTGGGTGATCATCGACACCTTCCACAGATTCACCGTTACCGACGCTGGTAAAACCAGAGTCGCTGTGGCGGGATTCCACAAGGTTTACAACACGGACCTCTTTCTTTTTAAATAATCTGGGCCTGGATAAAAAGGAATCTGGTCCAGTTGGTGATTCTGTTGCATATACACAACCTGAAGCTACATCCACACTAATACCATTTCATTTTATCCCCTTAATGTCGGCTGTCGCAAATTTTAATCGGACCATTTATGTTACGGAATCACCCAAGATAGCGCAAGTATTCCCCCAACTCATGCACCTTATTTTTAATTTCCCTTGTATATATGACTTATTTGTTGCATATATATTTCGTCTATCTGTAGTACAGATTTGGATTTTTGTATGTTTCGGTATTTCTTAGAAGCTTCGTATATTGTCAGTATTTTTCAGTGTATATTTTTAGTATAATTGTTGCACTTTAAGAATCTGCTGCTAAACAGATTTTCATTGTTCCTGTAACAGTGACAATAAAAATCTATTCTATTCTTTTCAAAGCCATTTCAGGGATATTCGATAAGTCCTGAAAATAACTTTGTGGCTTCAATAAAACCATCTCCTAAGACGGGAAAATCGGTTTTATTACTTTTTAATTACTATTAACCATTAGGCCTGTTGTCGCATCTGCTGAAAGGAAAAACTAAATAATTTTTTTTAAAAATATAACTGTTAATACATTTACGCAGTAACAGATTAACCCCTTAATGGCTGAATTTGTATACAAGTATATCAAAAAATAAATAGAGATTTTTGCTTTCTAGCCGATGCTAAATTAAGTCAAGATTTGACTATAGCATGCGAAATGGAATGACAGGCATTATTGGCTAATAGTAATAAAACAGATTTTCCTTTGTTGGGAGATCCAGATTTATTGATGAAACTAAAAGTTTTTCATTGGGGGAAAACATACGCCATCTCAGCTTAAAAGTCGACGGTAAGTTGTTAAATGGATTTATCTTTGGTTTTTGCTACACATATATTTGATGTTATTTTTGTATTAAATGAACATGTTTATCTATTGTTAAAAGTGTACAATATATGGCACTTAAGATAAAAATTAGCGACATATTTTTAACTAAATAAATAAACTGAAGCTCCAGCCATGTTTTCTATAAAACCTGTAATTCTATGATTTTTTTAAAATAACTTTATGTGTAATTCAGTATCCTGGTAGTCATGGATCATGTGACCACAGTCTGACTAATCACAGCGCAGTATATGTGTAAGTTCATCATTGTTTCCACAAGTTGTTTGCTTTTTTTTTCTCTTCCCACATTAAAACACAACCAACACAGTTTATTTTGGAATGAAACAGACGTAGAATCATGTACTAGAATGTCCTGACACATCAGATTTGGCTGTTAAATGCAATAAAATCTATGCGTTTTAAATCTGTATTAGTGTGGACGTAGCCTCATCTGTGGCTGCACTTAAACACATCGTTCATTTACAAACCAAGACGTGGCTAAAAGCTCAGGGTACGACAGCGAGAAGAGGACGAGGAGACTGTTGCGATAATTGTTGGATTGAAATCGGGGGGAGGATGCTACAATTTATCAACCTTACATGAATTAAAAATCAAAAAACTCCAGTCCTCGGTTTAACATTTCAACAGCAGAACGAGAAATGAACCTTAAACAGTGTCGACTGTTACATTTTCGTGATCTTTTTCCAAAGCATGCTTTCGTTTTTGGATTTCTGGGTGTCATTTCCCAACAATTCAAGGCAACCCGTCGGTTTTCAGTCGTTGCGGTGTGATATGAAAATCATTTAGTGTACGCTTGAAATTCAGTCATGCCTGTTTTAGAGTTAACCCTTCGGTATCTGGCCCAGACAGGTCCCTCCTAACCACCAATGGTGCATAATGTGCACAGCTCCATAATAATGTTAAAAATGCTTTTGTTAGTTTGTTTTTAACTTTTAACTTTTTTTTTTTTTGGTATTTCATCAACGTAAGCCATAAACAAAAACACCAAATATTCAATAAATGCCATTTTTTTAACCCTTTAAATGCCATGTTTGTGATGTAAACAAACCATATTTTTTCTATTAACCATATTTCACCAGGAAGGCAGCGCATGCCGACACGCATTGGTGTGTTTTTAACTCCAGCCCCAATGAATTCATCTAAAGGCCTTCATGAAATAAAGGCTTTTTACAACTTCAAATTTTTCCAACCAAGTGAATGCCAGGATTTTGTTCTTTTTTCCTACTGTTCATGCCCTCTCCATGAGCACCTCTGGTTTGTCTAATACCAGCAGCTCCCTGTGAAATTTTTTTTTTTTTTTGTGTCTTTTTAAACTATGTTTTTTGATGCAAATCCCCCCAGTATACGTCATAAAAACTGGTTGACTTATTTATTGATTTTTGCAGTCTGTTATATGTCACTGATTAACAGCAATATTATTTTTAAATATGTGTTATTATTGTTTGTGCTTGGTCAAATGTTAAGTGCTAAAATGTGTCAGTGTGCATTTTTTACTTACTTTGGAGAAGGGTGCTAGTGTAGTAATTTTCCATTGTTTATAATGTGTTGATTTTAGTGTCGGAATTTTAAAAATCATGCAAAAATGAACAACTTTTGAATTCTGACCTACAACAAACAGTGAAAAATCATATGACCTGTTACAACATGAAGAGCAAAGTGTGCACAATATGCTCACCCAGATACCGGAAGGTTAACTTTGACGTATGTCGATTAAAAACCTGTGTTGAGCATTTGTGAAAGCATCAAAATTCTATACTTATTAGAACAAACAAGCACGATCATAAATGCAAGCGCTTCTTCGGTCGTTAAGGAGTGAAAACCTATTCCACCGAACATAAACGCGATGATTCAAACAATACAAAACGTCTACCTGTTTGGTACGGGGATGATTTCAGCTCAGTTGTTTCCAATTATTATCTAGTTTTACATCATACGGTCACTGACAGATGGAGGTTACACCTGGTTTTAATTTCAACAGTATGCCAGACCCAAATATGATCAGTCAGAACGGATGATCAGTTCAGATTTCAGGGAATCTAAAAGAAATATTTAAAATAATAATGATAATGGATCAGGAAATATCCTCCTGAGACCCTGGAACATAAAAGTTTTTGGCTTTTTTTACATTAATTAAACTGCCTTAATTGGAACAGTTTTTTCAGACACGGTAAAACTGTGAAACTGTTGTCCACTATAGACGACAAAAACACATTGAAGATATGACTAATTAACTAATTTGGCTGATTAATAGGTGCTGATTTATGCATTTATTACTTTAATTTATTGACATCCACTTCAACAGTTTTCATTCAGCCTGAACCCAGTTTTTGAGACGAACAATATCTGACATAAATGACACCTTTAATTCTTGGTGTGGACATCAGTTTTTCCATTCAGGATGAAAAAACACAACTATAAATGAAACAGAGGTGGTTAGAAACACAGGCAGCCAATCAGGACACATCGAAGTCACTTTGAAAGTCACTAATTTTACTTGTATATTCATCATGTTCTCATTAATACAGAAATAATTAATGAGAATAAGTAAACACAAATGTTGCACAGTGAAAAGTTAAAACGCATTATTATCTGTTGGTATAAGTGAACAATAATATGAACTTTGTGAGATTTTTGGCAAAAAAAAAATCAAATAAATATTTTTGACAATTCTAGTCACCACTAGAGGGCAGTAAAAACTACATACTGAGGCTTTAGTGTTGTCACTCCGCATTGCTTTTGTTGCCTATGATGGGTAATAAATATTCATTTGGAGCTTCTTTACATTTTTCTCACTGCACACTTAATAAACCCTGTTAAACCCTGGTCCATTTGTTTCCAGTGGGAATCATTTCAATGCAACACAAACCAATAGATTAGCCGATAGCAGAAGCGTCATTCATTTAAACCAAGTTACGGTAAGAAAACAGTAAAGATAAGACAACATTCCTGATCATCTCTTCGTAATGTGACCTTTATTTTTCGTTCAGTGAGTCAGTAATCCTTCAACAGTTGGATCTGCTTCAGGTTAGCTTAGCGCTGTTAGCTTAGCACTGCGGAGTTTGTCTCATTGTTCTGTTTTAGTAAATTATTCATGACATTTGCTGGTCTTACACTGTTTTTGACCGTTAAGTGCTTGTTGTTTGAACAAAACACAGCGATAATAAAAAATTTGGTTTTGTCGAGGTTTTAGCTGATGTTCTTCTGGTTACGTGGATGTATAGGATGCGTATGCTGTTACCGTGGCAACAGATGGAATTGTGGCTGCCTCAACTGATATCCTGACTGACTGATCCTGGGTCTGTTTTTTTTTTTTCTTTTGTTTTTTTACATGGTCCTTTCCATGTAAGTCTCAAGTGTAACGGCAACAGATTAGGTACTAAAGCTTTGTCAGTGACCTTTCCAAAAAAAAAAAAAAAAAAAGAAAAAAAAAAAAAAAGGCCTGGGGATGTTTTCTTAAGCCGGGTTTACAGTGAGCTATCTATTCATACAGGACGACATACACACAACACAAAGTGCTTAGTGGAGTTGAACCCATCAACTCTACTGGTTGGCACAAGAAGAGCTCTACGTCCGTTAGCCACGCCGTCGAAAACATCATCAGTGACTGTTCTACATGTGTACGACCTCCAGGATGTGCACAATATGGTACTGGTGTTCCAACTGCACTGATATATAAATACTGCTTTTATTTAGAATCATCAACACAGGAAGACATGGAAATAAAATGCTTCAAACAATCATGGCAACCTGTGGCCAAAAAACAAACATTCTGAAAATGTCTAAGTGCACTTACACAGCTCTGACAAGATTTAAGTCTAACCTGTGGGGCCCCTCCCCCCAAAGGAAAAAAAGGCCCAAAAACAAACAAGAGACAGCTATTCGATGTGCCATTTAGGACCAAATGACAGTCACTTTCCAAATGCTTACCTCAATCATAAATCGGTGGAAACGACAGTAACCGGATTCTGAGTGGAATGGTCGGCGGGAGCTCGTTCTCCAGTGGGAAAAGACGATATTTTGAAGGCAAGGCTACAATAAAACTCAAATTCAGAGTGTTGTGAGGGCTACTTATCACGTTGCTGTTCATTAAATTGGGCGTCTACTGACTTTGTAATGAATGCATCATCCCGAATCATGATAGTTTAATATTAAACCTCCCCATTCCGCTAAGGTAGAGAAGCTATCACAACAGGCAGACATGAAAAAGAACCAATTTTAACCCTAAAATAAATAAGAAGGAAAATGATCCTCTCTGTACATAGAAAAGAAGCAGATGAGGCTGCAGCACATTCACATGTATGTATGAGGGGGTGGGCTTTGATCAATAGGTCTCTGTGCTTACACTGACTGATGTGGGATGATGCAGGCACAGTAGAATGACTTCTAGAGCGCTCTATCGGAACCATTTCTCCTGGTTTATTATTTGCTTTTGCTTGGTCTGGTAACACACTATGGCCTGTCTGTCGTCACCTGTTTGTTTTGTGTCTGATAAGGGAAGGGCGGTGGGCTTTCTGAGAAGGAGTCCGATTGCAGTGTGTTGGGAGCGGGGGGCTCAGAGCATGCCAAACCCTTTGGCATAGGTGATGGCTTTCAGCAGTCTCTCCCTCAGCTTCTCTTTGCTGCTGTACTCGGGAAGCAGCAGGACGTTAAAGCAAGTGTGAGACGTCGGTAACCTGTCGACACAACAACACCGGTTACATCACAAACGCACTGGTCGACTCCGCTTCACACATAGAAAACTGCACACTGAATGGGCTAAAGGGGGGAATAAAAGTTTTTATTACATACTCCGTAAAGAACAGAGGAATTTGTTCCATTTTGGTGTCGTGCTGATGTAGATCTGGAGTTGGTCTATGAGCGCCTTCAACGGCAGCTCACAGCTCCTAATGTGTGCTATGTACTGACGCTAATGCTAACTGCTAATACTATATACTGTGTAAGTATTAGGATGGGTTAAATACAGACTGAATTTCCTCACAAGGATGATACGGCCAGTTACCCTCTAGCTTTTAATGTGCTCAATGCTCATGCTAAGAACTACGTATGTATGGATGGGCAAAAATGCAGATCAAATTTCCTCACAGGGATAATAAAGAGAGTTACCCTTGCATCTTTAATGTGCTAAATGCCAACTGCTAATGCTAGGTACTGTGTATGTATTAGGATGGGTAAAATGGAGAAATGGAATTTCCCAATGGGGACAATAAACCAAGTTACCCTCTGTTTCAGAAATTTAGTAAAAAAACAAAACAAAAAACTAAATAAAATAAAAGAATGTATGCTTTTTACAATCAATGGAAAAAAGGTAAAACTTTTACTTTCCTGGGTCTCTGGAGGGTAAGAAAATTGGTAAAAAAAAAAAAAAAAAAAAAAAAAAGTAGATTATTAAATTTTACAAGATTTTAGACAACTTTTCTTAATTTCACAAATTCTCCATGCCTGGAAAAAGAGATTTTAACGACACATGACTTTCAGAAGTTTTTATAATTTATGTTATATAAATGTTTCACTTTAAGAAACTAAAGCCCCTTTTCCGCCACAGGAACTTTAACTTTACCAGGAACTTTGCTGCGCTTCCACTGAAATTAACCGGAAAAAAACTTTTCCTAGACTTGAAACTTTTCCTGAAAAAAGTTCCTAGCTGGGGGTGTAACGTTTTAAATTCCCCTGAATTCCTGGGGGCGGGGCTGTGTGCTTAAGAACGCTGATTGGTGGAACACACTTACAGCATTCCCCACTTACATTCGAGCCGTATTTGAATAAACTTCCGGGAACTTTGAGGTCGAAACGCAAACCACACAGATTTCAAGGAATTTTTACCCAGGTAAATAAATGCCTGCTTATAAAAGTTCTTGGAAATGTTGGTGATAAAGGGTCTAAATGGTCATTAAAGTATCTGCCCTCTTTGACAGCGGACCATCTTTCCAGACTTTAAATCTTTTTTGGTGTCTCACCGGTCGGTATCGGGGCCGTTCTTTGCGATGATCATCTTCAGTTTGCCCAGCCCCCCCACTGGGGCTCTGTCGGTGCCTGTGGTGAACTGCAGGAACAGACGTTTCTGCTCCTCGCCAAATGAGTGCAACGTTTCCCAAAATTCCCTACGATAACAGAAACAAACATCCAGTAAGTCAGTGTTTAGATGGAATTTACACAGAAGACACAGCATCGGAATTAAGGGTCTGGACAAATCATACACTACAAAACTGAGCCCACATTCACAAAATATTAAAAAATAAATCAATAAAATACCTCATGGTGACCCTTTGTCTTTCTCCCTAAGAATTATCACAAGGATTTTGGAAATGTATAGTAAAATCATTTGAAAGTGTTAAACTTCCACCATTAGAGCATTGTGTCATGAAGCTCGCCGGTGCTCAAATGTCATTTTGTCGTCAGTTTTGTTCAGAACAGACGTCGTTACAGCTGAACTCATGTCATTCAGGCCTCATTTCACAGACAATTGTCTATTATTCTCACCATGCACAAGTGAGAGAAACAGGTTTTCCCCTTTAAGTTATAAACCCTGTGTGTAGTACCATTAACCTGGCTCATTTCCCATAATCCCCACTGCCTTAAATCTGGACCAGATCATTAATACAAGAACCAAACCACAACCTGCAACTGCAATTAAATAAACTATCCAGCTGTACGACACAAAAAGAAACATAGTAAAACCCAAAAAGATACAAAAAGAAATACAGTAAAACAAAAAATACTAAAAGAAATATGTTTAAAAAAGACACAAAAAGAAGCATATTAAAACAAATAAGATGCAAAAAGAAACATATTAAAATTAAATACAGAGTAAAATGTAAAAAAAAAAGAAAAAAAAAGAAAGAAAAAAAGCAAATGAAACAAAAAAACCCTATATCCCTTAGGTTCCATGTTATTTTTCTTTACATATATGAAATTCAGGCTAGTGCAGTATTTCCTTCCTGTATTATTTTGCCCTTCTTCACATATTTTCTTACTTTATGATTCGAGAATCTCTGTTGTATCCTCCGTCGTATTCCGTCGTTTCTTCAAGTGCTAAAAAGTCCAGGTTCTGTAGTTTGTGAGGAACATAAAACAGTAAAACAACAGCTCATATTTAGACATTATTACAGTCAAAGGTCTGCTTAAACCCCTCACCCTGCTTCCACAGATCAGGAGCTCAATTTCCTCCGGCCGGAACAAGTATTTGAGCGGTGATTCATTCGTTACCATGTGGAAGCCTCTCCTGAACGCCTTAAACTGCTTCTCCACACTTTTATTCAGCATGTACTCTGCATACTGAGCAACGAACTCCTGCACAAACACACAACACCAATAATTAATGTAAAAATCTAAAAAAACAAACAAACACAAAAAAAACACAAGGTCAAAGGTCAAATTAGGAGTACTCAAGTTAGTTACTGTATGAAACTGAAGTATCTAGTTCCCTTTTACCTCAAATACAGAAGAAAAATCAGCCAATAAACCATGATCTAAAAATTGTAGAAATACACAACTGCAATCAGAAAGATTTTAAGGATTTATCAATTAAAGTTTTTTCAAAGATAAAGATTCTGCTTTGGATTAGAGCTGCAGCTATTGATTATTTTTGTAACTGATTAATCTATCAATTGTTTTCTTCAGTTCCATTAAATGATTATTTGTATAGGCAAAAACAAAAGTAAAAATGTGAACAACTCGTCCTTCATCCCAGAACCAGCTGAAACAACAACCACAAAAAGTAGAAAAGTAAAAGGATATACATGTATATAAAAAAAAATCTATATAGAAATAACAACAGTATAGAAGTGTGTGTGTATGTGTGTGTGTGTGTGTATATATATATATATATATATATATATATATATATATATATAAATAAATAAACAACAAATCAAATAAAATCGACAAACAATATGTCACTACAGTCTTCAACACATTTTTTTGTCGTGACGTGCATTGTGGGAAACGGAGGCTCGCACTGCCTTTGCCCCTGCAGGCAGCTGCGCGAACCTCCCTGCAGCGGCAGCATGAGCCTCCGTTTCCCACAACGTACGCCACGACAAAAAAATTCCGAAGATGCCCGAGTAACCTTCTGGCTCTGAATGTAAACACAGAGTACACTTCCAAATGGTTCACCGTAATGCAAGAGATTCAGGTGAGTAATCACAGAAAGACTTACAGATTTGTGATACTTAGGTTTTACAGATTTGATGAAAAATTCATCACGAAAGTCTCCTGCACCTTTAAGGACTTAATTTTCACAAAATCTATTTAATGACTTTTAATGCTTTTTAATGACCTGCAGAAACCCTGTCAATGGAAAGAGCGACTCATCAGAGTATATACGATGGAAAAAATAACAGCAAAGCTCAACCTTACCCTGGCCTTATTTAAGAAGAGACGGAACCTGTCAATTATTTACTTTGGACTGACTTTGTAGGACATTATGATGGTTTTGTCAGCATATAAACATTTACATGTTCAGATATTTGAAGGTAAATGGTGTATTTGTACAAAACTATCAACGTTGTTGTAAATGTATTTATTATTTTATTCTCTATTAACTTACTGATCCCTGACACTGTCAGAAGAGTACGGCACCACTTTGCAGAGGAGTTCTCTGTTCATGTGCGTTTTTTGCTGTTTGCTTTGCCATGTAACAAAAGAATCTGAAGCTTCTAACAAGAAAGGTTTAGTAAATGTATTTAAGAATGTACAGCTTACAAAAAAAAAGAAAAGAAAATGTATCATGTGGTATTTATGGTTAACATTATATTTTGTTAACATATAAATGTCACAATTATTCAACCCCTGTATGATGATGTTTTTAAAGTTTTCTGACATAAATCGGAGCTGAAATGTAATTAAGCCTTTGGAAAATCTATAATGATCCTTCCTTTGGTTCATCTGTGATGCACATACAAACCCCAACTATGATGGAAAGACAAAGAGCTTGAACACAAGCTGACAAAGGAGATTATTTCACGTATCAATCAATATTTTTTGTTTTGTTTTTATTATCATCATCTTCTGTATTAATGAAAATAGGTCAAAGAAAAAAAAAATCTGCTCAACAAACACTTTCCAGTTTTGTGAATAGCAGATGACTCTCACTTAGAAGCTTCATCTCCAGAACAAAACTGAATCTTTGAGTGTTTCTCGTGTAAAAACCTTAACGTGCTTCAACTAAGTTCTGTAATTATAGGAAAAAAACCTGATGTCGGTGTTACCTTTCTGTTTTCATTTGTGACTGGAATCTTGTCCCCGTTTTCCCTTAAATCGTACATGAGTGGGTTCCCAAACAGATCTGTCTGGGAGATCTGGAAGGTGATCATCATGTCTTCTTCCACGCTGCCCTCATACTCCAAAAGTTCCTTGAGACTCTGGTATAGAACCTTTCCAACAGACATGGCATGTTTAGCTCAGTAACTTATTCTTAAACGTTAAAAATGCTCCAAAATCTGCTGGATAAACCACTGTTCTTACCGGGTTGGCGTCTGCTAAGTCCCTGAACGTTCCTTTCTTGCCCATCAGCTTCCTGTAGACGACCATGGGGAAGTGCACGTCCAGGATGCAGTTGTTATAGATGGCCAGGCCCAGGACGATGCCAATCAGAGTGTACTGACCCTCATTCTCAAACGACGACGGGTTGAACCAGAACAGTTTGGTGCGTTCATCATAAGTGAACATGCCTGAACGGAGACGATCCATAAAAAAAAGACAAGAAAAAGGATGATTAACAGGAAGTCCAGTCCCTGAAACATGTTAACTTCAGTCATCAGAATGTTTTAGAGCTCATGTTTTCAGGAAAATCATCTGTTTTTTTTAAAGTTACTATATTACACATACATCTTACTAAAATGTATTTACTGTGACACACGTACACTATATGGAAAAAAGTATGTGGACACATTGAATCCAGGTGTTTCTTCTCTAACAGGGGTCTGGGATACAAAACAATAATGACTAATGTCACAAAATTATATTGGGATAAATATCATTGCATTGGTTAGTTTGATTTAAATTGTTATCTTTGCTTTCAAAATGCCTCAGAGATGGTTTTTACATAAATTTTACGTAAATATTGACGTTTATAAACTATATGGACAAAAGTATTGGGACACATTAGGTCTACAGCTGTAAAATGTCCTTCATGATGATTTGAGATGTAAACATCAATATTTCCTTAAAGTTTAATGGGAGATTTTTCTTCCTCAGTGAGATGTGAAGAAAATAGATGGTTAGTTGGGATAGAAAATTAGTATTTACAGTCAGAGCAGGAAAAATATTTCAGAAATTTAAAGGTAGAACATTTAAAATCATATAACATCAAATCGATGTTGAGAGAAATTCAGTATGCCTCAGACATGTGACAGACATGTTACAGCTTTCTCCTACATCTTTTGTTCCTAATGTGTTGATATTAAAGGGCTCATATTTATTTAAACCCACTTTTATTAGTCTTTGGTTCATTTTTTGTGTATTTGGACCCTAATAATTCATGAAGTTTGAATTTGAACCCTCCAGGTGCTGAAAAAGCTATCTTTATATTCATTTTGGCAAAAATCCAGTGGATTTCTACAACCTGTTTTAATTCCTGCTTAATTTGTTATGTTTTATAACCAGTTACGTCACAACATTTGCACATATAAGGTCAAGACTTCTGACGAACACTTCTCTGAGTACGCGATAACTGTTTGTCAGCAGCAGCGGTTGTAGTCCATACTGAAAATATGTCCCAACTTCAAGCAGATTTCCTAAAATGTTCAGTTGTTGGTTGAATAAACAAATACAAGTGGCTGAACGGGACAGAAAGCATGGTCAACAACCTGGAGGAAGTGGGGTCACTTGCATTTAAAGGGTCAGCGCTCAAAACCACCTTTCTGGTGTCATTACTCAGAAATAGGGTTGATGATGGACCTGTGAAGTTGAATTAATGAAGAATTCAGACCCAAGCAGAGCATTTACAGTTTATGTAGACCACAGGGAAATGTTTGAAAATGAAGAATTCCATTTTAAAAAAAAAAAGTAAAATGTGACTCCTTTAAAGTTAAATAGGAGATTTGTCTTCCTCAGTGAGATGTGAAGAAAGTAGATGGTTAATTGTGGTAGAAAATTATTATTCACAGTCAGAGCACGATTTTTTTTTTTTTTTAGAAGTTTAGAGGCAGAACATTTAAAATCATATAACATCAAATCGATGTTGAGAGAAATTAAGTATGCCTCAGACATGTGACAGACATGTTACAGCTTTCTCCTACATCTTTTGTTCCTAATGTGCTGATATTAATATGATCGTACATGGACGTTCCATCAGACTAACATGTCCAGTTCAGCCCAGTAATTCAAACAACCACAGCTCAAACAGAAAGTCACCGTTCAAGGGCACGACTGGTTGTAAATTTCCATTCCAGACATTCACTTCCTCCTTAGAGGTGATCTAAACCAACAATTATATGTCAGGGTTCAGCTCTGTTAAACTTTTCTTTCACTTTTAAAAAGCAGCTGCTATTTCAGACTACATTTGCTAACCTGAATATAGACGCCTTTTAGGCGGTGTGTGGATTAGATGGATTAAAAATACCTGGTTTATATACTAATTAGTACATGAAATAAATAAATATTCTATAATCATTACATGTCACAGCCAAAGTGCAAATATTACACAGTTCCTCATTGATTATTATATGAGTGTAGCTGTTACTTTGGAAATTAATGAAGTTACAAAGCAGTGAAAATGTGTATATTAGATGAAATGAACAGGTTTTTTCTATGTAATCTACTACTCTTACTCCTATTTAACGCAGAGGTGTCTTAATGGAATTCTGTTGTATTAATTACAAGTGTCCAAGGAGAACATGTGTCAAAAATGTCAGAAATAGTGCAATTCCCTGAACACTACCTTTAATTAAATCTGTCTGTTTCTCTCTCGTTTGGATTCCATGTCTCCAATTTGTGTATCTGTTATTTCAATTTAAAAGCCAAAGTGTATCTGTGATTGCTGAATGATACATTTTCAGGATTTTATTGAATTTGTGTTGGTTGTAGAAATTAGAACAAATTCTTGGGGGAACTGTAAATTGACCAATATATGTTCCAGATTACACATCAGTGTTCTACTTGTGTCTTTAAATGTTGAACTACAGCTCTTTCTTTCTACAAACTACTATGACTATTTTGTAAATTAAAGGTTCAAAGGTTTTTATTGTCAATTCACTAGATGCACAAAATATACAGAGAACTGAGACGCTGTTTTTCTCTCACCTTGTTATTGAAAAGACAAGCAATTAAAGAAGAGGTAAAAATACAATAAAAAGAAATAGGTGGTATGAAGAATAAACTATAATAGAATATAAAGTGTACATATAAATCTATTTACAACAGCTGTAGTAGAATAATAAATGTATTTATGTATTAGTTGTATTACTTGCTTTAATTTTATTTCTCAGAGGATTATTAAAGTATCATTTCGCCAATCTTCCTTGGCATGAAATTAGCACAGATTCAGCTGCTGCAACACAATGTACAGTAGAACCTCACAGTACAAGTTTAATTTGTTCCATGATCAAGCTTGTTTTGCAGTTCACCTGTTTTACAAATCAATTTTCCTCATTGAAATAAACTGAAACACACGAATCCATTCCAGCCCAAAAAAAACACCCAAAAATATTTTTTAAAAGGTTTTTAAAAACAGAGGAAGTGCAGTCAGAAAGAAAATAATTATAAAAACATGATAAAAGAGAATGCAAAAGAAATAAATGATCGTGATTTTGCCTCAATGAGAAATGAAAAGGAGCAAGCGGCGGCTGCTCCACTGAGCATGTGCGAGTTCAGTGCTGACCAGCGGCGGCGACTATGACACTCACTCATATTGCGGATTTCCACTCATATTTCACAGGTTTCACAGCGATGATTGGTTCCTAATTTCAATATAGACTGTCAGGTTGGAACGAGTGGAACTGAGTCGACTAGTGTTACTTTCTTTCTAGTTCAGACACATTTAAACACAATACAGCGGACAAGTTTATAGCAACACAACTGAAGACCTACTATGTCAAACTGAATACCTTTTGAATACTTTAAGGTATTAGATGCAGATTTATACATTCTAGATTTTTTTAGACTTTTAAAGACTCTTCAGAATCCCTGATTTCAAGACAAAAATACTCACAACCTGTGACTCATAAAATAAATTACTTGTACAATGGTGCACCTGCACTGTGATGTTCTATTGTATTCACCGAGTTTCTTACCGATATCTGGGTTGAAGATCTCCTCCACCACCAGCTGAAAAAACTCTTTGGAAACACCTCCTTCATCAACACCTTGCTCTCCTTCGAACTCCACGTACAGCTGCTTCTTCAAGTCTGCAGGATTCTCCATCGCTATCATTTCCAGCTGAACAATGACAGATGACATACAGTACAGTGTTTATTATTAAGTACTGAAAGGCTCAAATCAAACCAGATGTAACTAGTGAAAGAATATTGACTTGTGGGTAATGACTTACCCTGACAAGAGCATCATCGATGATGTGGTCTCGGCGGACCTTCAGCCTCAGGTAGGGGTTGAGCTGCTGACCCTGCACCAGGCTGTAGAGAACAGTTATGCGCCGCTCGCTGTACATGCGGATGCGGTTGTCGTAATACAGACCCAGGTTCTTGGTGACGGCATTGAGGATGAAGGGACACGTCATAAAAGAGAACTTGTTTTCAGTTTCAACCTTAAAGAAAGTGTAGTCCTTGTCCATTTCTAACACCTCGTTCAGAGGCTCATTGACGAACTCCTCAAAGGAGATGAGCGGCCGCCGACAATCGTTGGTGCGGATGCCTAACTCGATCTCCAGCGGGTCCACGCGGGGGCCTTTCTTGTTCCGCCGCTCCTCGCCCAGCAGCTCCTGCAGGGTGAGTTCACTGGACTCAGGAATGGGCTCCTCATCCTCCTCCTCGTTATGCTCCGTGTCGAGGTCGCCCCCCAACACGTTTGCATAGTAGACGACCTTCAAGCACTTGGTGGCCGCCACCACCGCGTCATCGTCGTTGACTAGGTTGCGGCTGTTGAACTCGTTACTGATGACCTTATAAGTAATGAGCTGCTGGAAGGTCTCCACCATGCGTCGGATCTGCTCGGTGCTGTAGTGCGACCATAGACGTGCCAGCTTGGCCTGAGCCGCCAGTGGGAGTTTGCTCATGGCCTTGCAGAACTGCGGCAGAGCGATCTCCAGGTACTCTGGGCTGTGAAGGTTGCTGTTTTCCATGACTATAACAAATAGATTCAGGTAGTTTGGGTCTCTTGAGTACACATTGTGGTACGTCAGGTCACACTCTACGTTGGGCGAGAGGTAGACCAGTGCATTCAAGAAGGCGGCTTCGATCTTCTCATTCGACAGCAGACGCTCGTAGACTCGTCGCACGGCGTCGATGTCTACCGAGACCTCATCTGGTGCCAGCTTTTGGACGTCGTTCTCCCCCGACGAGCCCTCGCCGAGTCTTAGTGACGACGAGGACGCGGGGGAGTCCTCCTCCATTGCCGTGGCGGAACACGCTGCCGCCTCCTTCTCATCTTCATCCTTGTCTTCGTCTTTGCCTTGGAGGGACTTGAGCTCCTCCTTGGTGTGAGGTTTGGACCGCCGGAAGCTCTGCACCAGACCCTCAGCACTGGAGAACACCCGACCTATTACTCGAATAAGAGGGGAGTAATCTTCTTTCTCTCCGCAGATGTCCAAGATCTCATACACCTTTTCTTCTGTCAGGTAATTTACATCTACACAAAGAATAAGATGTTAGATCATTTAAAAAGAGAGCAAGAGAGCAGCAATGAAAATAACAAATTTAAAACATGCTGAAATCATACAGCTGGAGTAAAAAGGTATTCATTTGTTTATAACGTATTTAGGAGAAGGGCTGCAACCAATGACTATTTCAATAGTGGAATAGTGAGATTATGAACTGAAATAAAGGCTCTTATATATATACGTACACACACACACACATACACACACACATACACATATACACATATATATATATATATATATATATATATTTACTGCAGCAATAATACATTTTCTTTCCTTTCACATGAACATTTGATGCACAACAATTAGAATGCATGTTAAACAAATATTCAATATTCAACAAATGTCGCAGCAGCAGTTAAATGTTTTTTCCCTTAAACAAAAGTGCATTTTTTACATAACAATTACAGTGCTTAGGAAAGTTTGTTAAACAAATAACTAAACACTCAAGAGTTGCAAACGGCAATAAAACAAACATTTTCCTCAAACAAAAGGTGCATGACGTTGCTAATGACCTGTCGACAATTAAAGTAGTCGTCAACTAATTTTGCCGTTGACCTTTTGTCAACTAGTTGTTGCAGCCCAAAGTATGAGGACCGAATCACAGAAATGCAACAGAATCACTATAGTTTGTGTCCATAACGTAAAACAACATGAAAGTTGAACTAGTTCATGCTGACGAGACCTTTGACCAATTATCAGGAGACACTGACTATATCTCAAAAATTTTTTTGTTTGGCGTTCAGTTCCACGTTTACTGATTAAGTACTTAAAGTTTCAGGTTCATTGATTCAAACTTATTTATTTACGAATTTTCTATTTTGATGTATATAAAGATCAGCAATTATCTGGTTTCTAAGTGAAAAGCAGTTTAATTTCAGACATGCAAAATTTGAGTAGGTGATTGAAAACAAGCCTGATCTGAATAAATTACCCAGAACTTTGAGGTGGAAATGCAAACTACACAGATTATAAGGAAGTCTTTAATCCAGGTAAATAAGTTCCTGGAAATGATGGTGGAACAGGGGCTTTTGCTGACCACAGTTATCCCCTTCGCTATGACGCCCACAACAGATAAACTTTAACCCTTAAAGACCTAGAACTATTTTTGAGGTGACATCAAACTGATTTATCACCATTTATCATTTTATCATCCTTATTATTTTTTTAATGAAAATTTGGTATTTTATGATATATTTAATTTACTAATCATATAGACGGTCATAAAAGCTCAGTAAATTCAAAGGTTATTTAATGAAAACACTGAAGAAAAGTTTACTTTTTCAGTAACAACCAACTGTCTCCATCCACTGTCATTGATCAAACTCCATGGGTTTTACTGGTGAGTCAATGTTGTAGAAGATGATGGTGTTTCCATGTTCACTATGGAGCCTCTGAACGTCCAAATGGGTCAGATCTGATGACCATGAAACTGCATTCTACCTTAATTATTTCAATGTATTGATAGGATTAGTGGATCAACAGTTATTAAACATTTTAGATCAGTGGATGCTTTTGGTCGGTGGTGGTTGTTCAGGTCTTATTGTTAAGGCTTTCATCTTTTTTTGTGGCCACTGAGGAAGAGGCTGAAGGGATATTCACTCATGTATAATCTGCAACATCACCACGAGATGCCACTCAAGATTAAACACCAAACCTTTAATCAACTACGTGCAAATATTACGTTACATTAACTTACCTTTGAAATTGTCCCGTACAGAATGGACATCTTTATTATTCATCTTTCTGTTACTGCAGGCTGAATTGCTGTGTGAGCTGCTCTCCAAGTAAGCAGAAGCAGTGCCTTTCTTCGAGGGGTGCGGGTCACATAGTTTAGCGTTGACCTTGTAGAGCTCCAGGGCTTTGACCGCTGCTGCATTGTTATCCATGCGGTTGAAGCCAACTGATGAGGCACACCATGAGTTGGAGCACGACTCATTCCCACAGCCCTCCGTTAACTGGTGGTAATAGCGCTCTATTAGATGTTTGGCAGCTGCTCGCTTCCTGTGATCAGAGGTAAGGTGCATCTCATCAGTTCGGTGTGAATCTAGTTTATTCACCACAACAATTAGTGCCAATACTGTAGTGAATCTGGACTCATAAACATACATTTTGGATATGGATGGAAAAAAACTCAATTGATGACATATTGTTGACTCAAGATTGATTTACAATATTATTTCTGCACCTGATGGTCTTCTTACTAAATATTGTTGACATTGTTCACAAATAATATAAATTTTGCAGCACATATGCTGTTAATTTTAGCCAAAAATATGATAGAATTCAGTAGGTTAATCCTTCAGACACTCATTAAATAAAACTTAACTGTACTTCAAACGTTTTTGAACAACGATCACTGTAACTTTGTGCTAAGCATCATACCAGGTTCAACATGGGTGACATTAGAATCCCACTACAGTCAACTCACAATTATTAAAGCTTTTCACAAGTCATATCTGTGAGGAAAACAGGAAGTGAGACCCAACACAAAACTGGAACTATTGGTTTGCAATAAGCAGCTTTGACACATCTGAAACATGCTCATGTCCAGATCCAATATTTGTATACGTATATATTTATTGAGTAGAGCTTACATTCGGCTTGCTTCTGGGTTTTCTATTTCGGGCTCCTCGTATTCTCTAAGCAAATCACAAACAAAAAAAGAAGAATGATTAAACATCCAGCAAAGGTCAAGATAGGTTGTATTAACATCATGAGGGCAGAAAACACTGCTGGCTTTATGTTGGTTGAAATGCTTTGACACACAACTGTATTTATGATGAGAACTGAGTCAAGAAATAAGAAATCTACATGCTATGATAACGTCGACATGAGAATATGTCAGTGATGTTAGCTTTACTGAGATTGCCTTAGTGCACTGTGCAAAGTGTGCAACGCAAGCTGTCATTAAGAAGTTAAATTAACCAATAAAATAAGCCTTAAACAACAGCCTACAGGTAAATGTGACAAGGGCAGTAGGGGTTGCAGGAGGAGAAATGTCATGGAAGTGGACATCCTGACGCTGACTTGTTAGCCAACTAGCATGTCCGCTAGCCTTATTTTAAAATTATCCATTCATATCCAGCTAATACAGATATTCGATTTTATTAACCAAAGTATGTTTAGAATATTACTTTGTAATGTTTAGTAACACCAACAGAACAGCAGTTTCCCCATTGCTAACAGTAATAACTAACTAGCTAACATTAGCAGCCTTTCAGCTAGCACCCCCGGCGTCCCCGGCTCTTTCCTCTCGGCGTCCCCACCTATCGGGTCCTCTCGCGGGGCTAGTCTCGGCCTGTGGTGGCGCACACTCACAGTCCTCCTTCTCGTCGGAATTCATACGAGACTTTATCCTCAGTTGTTTGTGACTCTGCTGCTGTTGGTGAATGTGTCAGGTCCTCCGCAGATTGAGTTCAGCTGCAACAGAACAATGATTTAAGTCTGCGACGGTGGATTTTCTATTAAAAACTTCATTCACGGCCTTCCTGCTGCAGCCTCTATTCTCAGTCCAAGGTTTACAGCCATCTTGACTACACCGTCAGAGCACATCCCACAATGCACTGCGCCTTCTAACAACCGGATTTACTGGAATGGATCGCTCGGGACACAGGACTGGATTCCCTGGAATGGACTCCTGTGTTTGTGTGGTTGGGAAATGTGTGTAATAATTGGAGACACATTTTAATATTTCTTGTAAAAACCAAACCTTGATTGTTTATGAAAATTTAAATGTATTGATATCTGATTAGACTTCTGACTTTTTTTTTTTTTTAATTATCATTATTATTATTATTATTTTTAAATATAATGTTCTTTACAAATACTGCTTCAGTATAAGTTTGCTATTGATGCTCAGTCTGGGAAAAAAACAACAACAAACTTTTCTGTAATTCTTCAGAATGTATGTCCAGATTTTGATTAATAAAGTTGAAGGGGAAAAAAATTAATATTTCTCCATGTTTGAAGGAACGCTCTTTACAATTTAAAATGCTTTACAAAACTGGCAATTAAATGATTGGAATAGAATAGAATAGAATAGAATAGAATAGAATAGAATAGAATAGAATAGAATAGAATAGAATAGACCAACTTTATTTTTCCACAAGGGAAATTACTGGGTCACAATAGCTCAGTTGCATACAAAAGCCCTCTTGAAAAAACCTGAGCAAAAAAGAAAAAAAAAAAAAAAAAAAAAAAAAGGAAAGGACTTTTAAGTAACTTTTAAGAGATAAAAGTAATAAACAATATAAATGAAGTACACTAATAAAGTAGGAAAAAAATACAAGATTTGCTATATGCAAATCAGGAAATGGAAGTAAAGTAAGTAGTAAACCACAATATCCATACACTAATGAAGCAGAAAAAAAAATAGAACAGAATAGAATGATGCAAAATTATATAAATAGGCCTGATCAGTAAAATAATGAAATAATAACCTATAAATAATGTTAAATCCAAACATTTCTCTATGTTTTAAAGTGGAAAAGTAAAATTACATTATGAAAATGTTTACATTTACAAATTATCATTTAAAAAGTGTGCAAAACATGAACAGCATGAAAGTGTAGTTATAAAAACATTATCTCAATGGCCAAGATTTCATATAGACTTCAAACTATGTATAATAAACATAGTTTTTTATGTCCTGTTTCTGCAGGACTGATGTAAAGCCTCAGTAACCCTTTATCGTCAGAAGGAGGCAGTAATACCCCAAGTCTGCAGTAATACTCTCCCTGTCACTGCTACAAGACCTGATAACTTCATAGCCTTTTATTGTGTGTGCAGAGGGAGAAAAGTGATGATTATTCCCATAGAGGCCAT
The DNA here is from genome assembly GCF_902148855.1 of Sphaeramia orbicularis. NCBI lineage: Eukaryota > Metazoa > Chordata > Actinopteri > Kurtiformes > Apogonidae > Sphaeramia > Sphaeramia orbicularis. The sequence continues at coordinate 2,777,464 of NC_043958.1, forward strand.
AGAAAATAGTAGAATATTACTCAGTTATTTTTCTGAAAATGATTAAATGGTTATCGCTAGTGACACTGAGCCAGCCTTCCTCATTTCTGCAGGAGGAGGTGAGATTCTTTATGTGAAAAATGTGTCTAACTGCAGAGGGAAATGGATGGATGGATGGATGGATGGATGGAAGGATGGATAGATAGATAGATAGATAGATAGATAGATAGATAGATAGATAGATAGATAGATAGCAGCAGCAGTAAAAATAGAAGAATAAAGAGAAAAAAATTGAACACAAGAGTAAACCCATTATACATAATTAAAAACAGAAGTGGGTAAAAAAAAAATCAGTATAATTAAACAGTAAAGTACAATAATAAACTCATTCATTCATTCTCTGAACCTGCTTTATCCTCACTAGGGTCACAGGGGTCGCTTGGAGCCTATCCCAGCTACATAGGGGCAAAGGTGGGGTACACCCTGGACAAAGTCACCAGTTCATCACAGGATTGACATATAGAGACAATTACCCTCACATTCACACCTATGGGCAATTTAGATTAACCAATTAACCTATGAGTGCATGTCTTTGGATGGTGGGAGGAAGCCGGAGTACCCAGAGAGAACATGCAAACTCCACACAGAAAGGTCCCACCCCCATCGACCGGTGCTGGAATTGAACCCAGGACCTTCTGGTTGTGAGACACAAGTGCTAACCACTGCACCACTGTGTCGCCCACAATAATAAACTATTATGTGTAAAGTGCAGTGTGATTTTCCAGTTGGATGAAGGTGCATGAATAACAATAAACAACTAGAAAAGCACTCGGAGAGACCTCCGCCAAGGCAGATCAGTGCCCCCCCCCCCCCCCCGATCATGACCAAAATTTAATCCTTTGTTCCTTGTGCCAGTATCAACATTTCCTGAAATTTTCATCCAAATCCGTCCATAACTTTTTGAGTTATCTTGCACACGGACAGACAAACCAACGCTGGCATAAACATAACCTCCTTGGCGGAGGAAATAAATCTTGGAAAATGCAGACGGTCCTCTTCATCCCACTGTGAAGAGCAGCTGCAGTGGACGACGACTAACAGCATTAAGATACAGGACTGAGAGATTTAAGAGATCCATTAGGTCCACTGGTAACAGTATCTAGATCTATGTCTGCATGAAATGTAGTTAAATTCCATTTTATTGATGTTGCACCAATCATAACATGGTTATCTGAGGGATGGGACTGGTTACAGCCAAAGAAACTTTCAGAAAGGAAGGAGGACGGAGACGGAAAAGGCTTCAGCTATGCTTTATGATGAACAGGTGGGTACGTTCACCACTAAGGACTTCAGATCTACAGAAAATAAATGATGTGTTTTTTAAATGTCAATACTGTCACGACTTAAAGACATGAGGTGGTTTAACCTTGATTACTGATTCCCATATGAGCACAGATATGACGTTATATGGAAACTCTTCTACTACTGACCCCGTCTTCCTTCAAGTGTTGTCTGAACACTGAAAAAAAAAAAATTACATTTTGTGACGTACACTCATTTGATTCCTATTGCTTATGCGTTCTATTATCAATTTTAAAGTGATTTTTTTTTTTTTTAAGCACACTTACACTTAAATAACTTCTATAAGTCAGTTGTTGTTTAGGTTTGTGCTTAATCATGGGTGTCAAAATCATTTTATTTCAGTTCACATTCAGTCCAATACAATCTAAAGTGGGTCAGATTAGTAAAATAATAACATAATAACCTATAAAATAGTGAGAACTACAAAGGTTTCTGTGTTTTACTGTGAAAAAAGTTACATCAAATTCTGAAAATGTTTACATTTACAAACTCTCCTTTAAAAAATGTGAAAAACATGAACAACCTGAAATTTATTAAGAAAAATAAGTGCAATTTTAACAATACTTTATTTCAGTTTAACATTTACACATGTATGTTACAACTTACAGATCACAGTGGATCTACAAATACACAAAACTTTAGGTAAATCTTTGTTTAGGTGGAAAAGTAAAATGAAATTATGAATATGTTTACATTTACAAACTATCCTTCAAAAATTTTGAATAACCTAAAATGTCTTGAGAAAAATAAGTGCAATTTTAACAATACTATGCCTCAGCAGATATTGTATTAAGAGGCTGATTAAACAATTCTGTTTTAAATCACTACTGTACATGTATGTATTTTGTTGGAGTGGAGTAGAAAATGTAAGATCCTTCTTTTTTTATTCATAAAATGGAAAATTTACTGACATGTAAAAGCAGATTATCTCTTTTTCGTGTCTTTCTTTTATCTTACAAATGAAATAAATAAATAAACTAACTAAACCAAGCATTTATAAACTATCATTTGACAAAAATAATCTGAATAACCCGAAAAATCTGAAATTTACAAAGAAAAATAAGCGCAATTTTGACAATATCTACGTAGAATATTGTTAATATTTCAGAGTTTGGAACTAAAATGAGTTCAACACTCTTGACTGTTAATATCTTCAGTGTATTTTTTGCACTTTGGGTCGGATTGGACCCTTCAGAGGGCCAGTTTTGGCCCGTGGGCCTTATGTTTGACAACGCTGTGTTAAATGATGGAACAAACCTCCCCTGACAACAGGAAATGGAGCTGGGAGATGAGACGGTCTTTAGGGAACACTGATGTATAATAATGATCTAAATGTGTGTTTACTTAGTGTCAGTTGGTTGTGTGTGTGTGTGTGTGTGTGTGTGTGTGTGGATGTTGACACTGGTTATTATTGTATGTGGATGATACTCAGCTGATGTCAGATACAAAATGCTCCGTGGATCCACTTCCTTTATCAGAGATCTGTTCAGAAGGTGGAAGGACACTGATAAAACTGATCTGTGGCCGATGTCGATGGTTTGAACCCTTTATCGCGCAAGTGACTGTTTTTGGTAATTTCCACATACATTACCAGACATTGACAGTAACAGTTCCAGTGAGGACAGTGAAGGAGCAATCTGAGGTCCAATGTGGTCCACGGGGTCTGTAAGGTCCAATGTGGTCTCTAGGGTCTGTCAGGTCCAATGTGGTCTCCAGGGTCTGTAAGGTCCAATGTGGTCTCCAGGGTCTGTCAGGTCCAGTGTGGTCTCCAGGGTCTGTCAGGTCCAATGTGGTCTCTATGGTCTGTAAGGTCCAATGTGGTCTCCAGGGTCTGTCAGGTCCAATGTGGTCTCTAGGGTCTGTAAGGTCCAGTGTGGTCTCCAGGGTCTGTAAGGTCCAGTGTGGTCTCCAGGGTCTGTAAGGTCCAGTGTGGTCTCCAGGTCTGTAAGGTCCACTGTGGTCTCCAGGGTCTGTCAGGTCCAATGTGGTCTCCAGGGTCTGTAAGGTCCAGTGTGGTCTCCAGGGTCTGTAAGGTCCACTGTGGTCTCCAGGGTCTGTAAGGTCCAGTGTGGTCTCCAGGGTCTGTAAGGTCCAATGTGGTCTCCAGGGTCTGTCAGGTCCAATGTGGTCTCCAGGGTCTGTAAGGTCCAGTGTGGTCTCCAGGGTCTGTAAGGTCCAGTGTGGTCTCCAGGGTCTGTAAGGTCCAGTGTGGTCTCCAGGGTCTGTAAGGTCCACTGTGGTCTCCAGGGTCTGTCAGGTCCAATGTGGTCTCCAGGGTCTGTAAGGTCCAGTGTGGTCTCCAGGGTCTGTAAGGTCCACTGTGGTCTCCAGGGTCTGTAAGGTCCACTGTGGTCTCCAGGGTCTGTAAGGTCCAATGTGGTCTCCAGGGTCTGTAAGGTCCACTGTGGTCTCCAGGGTCTGTAAGGTCCACTGTGGTCTCCAGGGTCTGTCAGGTCCAATGTGGTCTCCAGGGTCTGTAAGGTCCACTGTGGTCTCCAGGGTCTGTAAGGTCCACTGTGGTCTCCAGGGTCTGTAAGGTCCAATGTGGTCTCCAGGGTCTGTAAGGTCCACTGTGGTCTCCAGGGTCTGTAAGGTCCACTGTGGTCTCCAGGGTCTGTCAGGTCCAATGTGGTCTCCAGGGTCTGTAAGGTCCACTGTGGTCTCCAGGGTCTGTAAGGTCCACTGTGGTCTCCAGGGTCTGTCAGGTCCAATGTGGTCTCCAGGGTCTGTAAGGTCCAATGTGGTCTCCAGGGTCTGTAAGGTCCACCTCTGCATGAACAGTGAGTGGACCTGCTTTGTTCGGTACCATGAAGTAATGGTACTAATGTAAGGAATGATGTTCAAAGGGTTAATGTGGATGTGGACAGGGGTCTGGATCAGCACGCATGTAGTTCAAATTGTTCATATTTGTTGCAAAAAAGTGCAATATGAACAATACTATATATATTGTAATAAAATGATAATATATGTCAGTTTCTTCAAATATTGTCTTAATAAAAAATTTGATGAAATTTCAAATATTATCACAAAATATTTGTGGAACATTCTTTTTTGTGTTTCTAAAGGTGTGGCTGCATCAGACAGGCACAAAAAAAGGTTATTATTATTATTATTATTTGTTTATTTTGTTTAAAATGAACAAGAAACAATAACCAAACTAAATCATTGTCAGCTTCAGTTTGTCATGTCCTGGATGTGTTTCATTATCTGCTGAAACATCCGGTTTTAACCTTGATGGAACTGAGCGCGTGCAGATGGGAGCATGTGATTGGAGGATGGAACAATACTGGACACAGTTCAGTGGCTGCAGAGTGATTCATAATGTAATTTATCACAGACACAAGGGGCGAACAAACCCTTTTTTCCACCAGTCTACATAAATATATACTGAACTGCGTTGTAACCAACTACTTTCATACAAAACTACAATAACAGGCGTGTTCCATGTGATGTCATGACTCCTCAGTGAGTCCGATCCTTCAGGATTCAGAGTTCCGGCGTGGACCTACTGACCCCGACACAAACCACCTGCTGAGTAAATGTACTTATTTACTTAAACGTCCTAAACCAGGATCCAAGTGTCGTCACTGTCAACAAACCCTCGTTCCCACACAGATGCTAACAGGTAGCAGGGTTAGCAAGTCCATACTGAGGCTGACGCTGGGTGGAGCACCATGAGGTTTACTTACCTTAACCTCCTGAGACCCAGCAATGCATGTGTCATCTGTAGTGGAAGAGAGTTTCACAGTGTTACTAAAAAAAAAAAAAAAAATACTCATGAAAAAAAACCCTGTTGTGTCGTGCCATTTACAACCAAGACAATTATTTAATGTGAAAAAAAAAAAAAAAAAAAAAAAAGCCGAACCTTTTCCTTTCAGGGTCTCAGGAGGTTTAGGTTATGTCATACTCCTGTTCTGTTTCCCTGGGCTTTGAGAAAAGAATGGCATGATTTTTTTCCTCACATCTTATTCTCGAAACATCATCTGCACAGAGGCTTTTTCTTGTGTGATGCCCAATAACTGCTGTGTGATTGGTCAGAAATTTTAAGTGGGCGGGGTTAAAAAAGGTTCCAGGTTAATTCACTTTATTATTCCTGTAGACAGTTTTGGTCTCAGCATTTTGTCCATCTTAATCACATACACGATAATCAGCATTAGTATTAGCAGTTAGCATTAGCAGTTAGCACATTAAAGGTTAAAGGCTAACTGGCTCTGTTATCCCAATACAGGAATAAATAAATAAATAAATAAATTAATTAATTAATTAAAAAATCCCCATACGGGAATTCGATCTCTGCATTTTACACACATACACACACAGTACCTAGTATTAGCATCAGCAGTTAGCATTTAACACTTGAAAAGTTAAAGGGTAATTTGCTTTATTATCCCATAGGATTATTCAAATGAAATGTAAATTAAAACCAATACGATCATCAAACGGATCTAAAAATGATAAGAACTAAACTGTAACATAAAAAATATGCAAAAATTTGGATGCAGAGAATAAAATCAGTCCATTTTTGTACGTGTTTTGTTGTTTTTGTTACAGATTTTTTTGTTTATTTTTATTATTTCTTTTCCTTTTTGTCCAATTTTCATACACTTTCTGTTATTGTTATTGTTTGACTTTTTCATAAATTCTGTTTAACTTGTTTATATTGGTTGATTTTTTAAAATTTTTATTCTATTATTTTTATTATTATTTTTTTTAGATTTCTATACATTTTTCTTCCATTTTCATAACTTTGCTTTTTTTATTGTTTAATTTACTCATGTTTTGTTTTTTCCTGTTATTTTTTGTTTATTTCTTTTAATTTTTCTCCAATTTTTGTATATTGTTTTGTTGTAGATTTGTTTACATTTTTCTCCAATTTTCATACGTTTGCTTCTTTTCATTGTTTAATTTGCTCCCATTTGGGTTTTTTTTTCTGTTATTTTTTGTTTATTTATTTTCCTTTTTCTCCAATTTTCGTACATGTTCTGTTCTTATTGTTTAATTTGTACATATTTGTTGATTTTTTTTTTGTTACTTTTAAATATTTCTTTGCATTACTCTCCAAATTTCATGTCTTCTTCTTATTGATAAATTTGTTCATACTTCTGTATTTTTTTTTGTCATTTCTGTTCATTTCTGTTGCCCTGTTGCCTATTGTTACATCAGAGAAGGAAGGACATAAATATGTGACTGAATAATATTGACTTTAATGTTGTTAATGTCTGTTCTGACCACTGACTGTTTAAAACCCCAGTGTTTAACATGAACATACATCTGAGGTAGATCTCAAATGGAATATAGTCAGATATCAGTGAGTGAAACCTGACCCGGGTCTGAAACCGGCTGCTCAGGCGGGTCGTGTACCTGGTCTACCTGCTGGACTGGATCACATGGCCCCGCTGGCTCCAGGTGACTCAATACCTGTTCTCTGGTGATGGGATCTTTATCCAGAACGTCCTGAAACAACACGCCTCTGTTCGGCCTGGACGCTCCTGTAATTACAGAGCCACGTGTCTGCAACCGATCCAACCGCCATCTGCAGACCTGCACACAACTGAAGCACCCACAACTGTACACCTGAACGCAACACGACCTGTCCACTCACTCTGCTCCTCCTCAGAGCCAAAAAAAACCCATTTGACAACAGCTCATTCATTCATCAGATGGAAAATCAAGACAAAAACAGGCTCCAGTTAAAGCGAAAATATGTTATTTAACACATGGATATTCTTACGCTGCGTTCACAGGTCTTAACAGGGACAGGAACTGAGAAGAAATGAGCAATTCAGGTTCCCAATCTGTTCTGTTTGAATCGAACGCAAAATGTTAGTGTAGATTTGACATGAGAGCTGAAACGATTAATCAATTAATTGTCTTGACTTGATAAATTTTTTTTAATCAAAGCTTCATTTCCAGGTCGTTACTGTAAATGGGAATCAGTTCTCAACTAACTTACCTGGTTAGATAAATAAAGAAAGAAAGAAAGAAATGTCGCGACTGTTAAAGATTGGTTCCACTGTTATGTTTCACACAGACACTTATTGTGATGCACATGATCAACACAAAGTAGTTATTTTGTTATTTCAATATCTATAGATACTTTCATATATACTTTTATACAGTTATTGTTATTTTTATACATTTTTTATACATAGTTGTGTACTGTTATTATTTCTCTGTATATATAGATATTTTTCTATATACTTTTATGGTTTTTTTTAAATTTATTTATTAAATATATATCCATGTGCTTTTATAGTTTTTGTGGTTGTTTCTTGTTCTGGAATAAAGGACAAGTTGTCATTTTCAGACGTATCTTCTTCACATTTTTATTATTTTTTTGCGTCAACTCATAATCTTTTAATTGAAGTGAATTGAAGAAAATAATCTATAGATTTGTACAGAAGTAATCAACAGCAGCAGCTCCATTTGATATTAAAGAGTTAATGCAAACAGAGCCATTTGTGCTATAGTTTATTCCCTAATTAAATGAGAATTGATAATGGAACCAGAATCATTAAAATCTTATCAATTCCCATCCCTAAGTTTTAACAAATTTTTATTCTTATTTTTTACTAATTAACAATATTATTACTATTATTATTTTTTGACAGCTTGTGTTATATTATGTGCTACATATAGAAATGAACTTGACTTTGATTTAAGATCAATAACCAACATTCTATTATTTTATGGTTTCATTTTGCATTAGAAGGAAACCAGACAAATCCAAAACTGAATTTAAAAAACCCCCCAAAAAAACAGACACCCAACATTTATTATAAATAATAACAGTGATTTTATGTCATCAAACTGTCATTTAAAGGGTTAAAATCCTTAAAATGATTGAATAATGGGTAGTTTTGAGCAGAAATCAAGTTGTTTAAAAGATTTACACAGAAAAATATGAATTTGTAAAGTTTTTCTATCAGTTTTTTATGAATTGGATGTTCATTTTTGTCCTGAATGAGTCTAAAGGGTATAAATTCTAAATACACCTGAGGGTTAAAGGTACGTTGGTTTCCATTTCTGAATGAAATGCATTATATCCCATAACTGACTGTGGCTTTCTGTCCCTCGTTGCATATTTCTTGTATTCAGGACAGTTCTGCAGTGAAATGTGATGACACAGTTTTATGTAAATGAGGCCTTGTTTTAAACTCCCTCAGTGTGTGTTAAGTCTGTGGTGGTTTTTCTGGACCAGGGAACGTCCTGAAAAGGGGTTTGTCAACCTCTCATGAAATATTCAGGTTGAAGTCAGGAGAAACCTCACCTGCAGAAGACGCTCTGGACACAGTACACCTGAGTGTCTCTAAGTGACACTGGTTACCGACGGTGCGTTTCAGCCAATAGAGCAGGAAAGTGTCAAACCAGCCGCCAAAGAGTCCAATCCCACCCATGAAATGTAAAAATTACACCGAAGATACTGACGATTAAGGATGTTCAACTCATTTTAGTTCAGATTCTGCATTCAGAACAATATGATCTTAAGTCAAATACTATGATAATAACATAATATAAATGTTGATAACTACAAATTTACTCTTTGTTTTAGTGCAAAAAAAGTAAAGTTACATGAAAATATTTACATTTGCAAACTATCCTTTCATAAAAAATGTGAATAATCTGAACAAATATGAACAACCTGAAATGTCTTAAGAGAAATAAGTGCAATTTTAACATCATTTTATTGATGTTTCTCAAATTTTTGTTAATTTTTGTACATGTTTCGTTCTTGTTATTCTTTAATTTGTTCATATTTGTGGATTTTTTAAAAAATTTCCTTTAGTTTTTCTCCAATTTTTGTGCATGTTTTGTTCTTTTTATTGTTTCATTTGGTCATATTTGTTCATCTTTTAATAATTTTTTTTTTTTTAATTTCTGTTCATGTTTCTCAAAATTTTTATTTCTAACATTATTTATAGGTTATTGTGTTATTATTTTACTGGTCCAAACCACTTGAGATCATATTGGTCTGTGAATAAAAACCTGAAATGTCTTAAGTAAATACAACTTTAACATCATTTTGTTGCTGTTATTGTGCAGGTTTTGTTCTTATTACCGTTACTTATTATATTAACTTGTTCATATTTGTGTAGTTTTTTTTTTTTTTGTCATTTTGTTCATGTTTCTCAAAAAGTCTAATTTTAACATCACTGTCTTCATGTTTCTAAAATTTGCTAATTTTTGTGCATGTTTTGTACCTGTTATTCTATTCACATTTGTAAAAAAATTTTTGTAATTTTTGCTTCTTTCTGTTCATTTTGTTCATGTTTCTCAAATGTCTGTGTTTTTTTCATGTTCATGCTTAATTTATTTTGTTTTGTTTTTTTTGCTTATTTCTGTGGACTCTGTTCATGTTTCCCAAAAATTTGTCCATTTCAAACATTATTTATAGATTATTATGTTATTTTGCTGGTCCGACCCACTTTAGATCTTACTATGCTGTGAATAAAAAATGTATTTGAACAAATATAAACATCCTGAAATGTCTTCAGAGAAATGTGTTGTGTATTTGTAGAGCCGCTGTGATGTGCTAGCTGTAATACACACGTGAAATTGATAAACTGATGCATAATATTTTTTAAAACTTCAATTAATTTTCTTGAGAAATTTCAGGTTGTTCATGTCATTCATGTTTTTTAAAGGATAGTTTGGAGATTTAAACATGATTTTCCTAAATGTAATTTTACTAAAACATAAATAAAAGTTAGGATTTGTCATTAATTATAGGTTATTATGTTGTTTTTTTCCTGTTTTGACCCACTTTCGATCATACTGGGCTTTGTGTAATCCTGGATGCTTCCGAACAGAAATATCTCCAAGAAAGAATCAAAGCACAAAACTTTCCATTATGATTTTATTTGTTTTTGTCTTTTATTCATGACATCGGTGGATGATGTTAGTTTCAGCAGTTTTTTTTTTCCCCATTAAAATGAGATCCTGTGGTTTTTCGCCAACATCATGGACTATGTGAAGCGACTGAGCTCTTTGTAAGAACATTCTTTTTAAAATGCATGATCAGGTCGATGTGGAATTAAATTGTGCCTTTTTTGTACCTTTTCATTGCACATTTAAGTACATTCATTGCCAAAAAACGGAAATCAAGATATAGCCACTGAAAAGTTGCAAGAAGGCAAGACGTCGACTTCACCACTTAATGGATGAGATTCTAAAAATAGAGTACTGCATTGCTTCTCTCGTCACTTTGGTATTGCATTTATACGTCACAATATTCTGCAAAGAAACAAAATGTACAACTGCATAAATATAAAACTCCACCATGTTAAATGGCTAAAACATTCAGAATTACACCACAATGCTGTGAGGAATCCAGCAATAACGAAAAAAAACAAAACAAAAAAAAAACTGAGTTAGCACCAAGAGGTGGCTAACAAGGCCGGACAGACAACTCTACATTCAAGGCAAAAAAAATAAAATAAAAATCAGAAAGTAATAAAACCCCTTCACACGTGATTTAATACAGCACAGAAAAAAAAAGAGTCCCCTATGATCACATGAAAAAGACAAAAACAAAAGAAGAGGAATAATTCCCTGGAGTGCAGTCTGTTTCTTACAGACATGAAGAGTGTACTGAGCTGAACTGGACCATCATCCGTCTAGAACAGGGACGTCAAACTCTTAAGTTCAGGTTCCACATCCAGCCCAATGTGATCTGAAGTGGGCCGGATCGGAAAAATAACAACCTATAAATAAAACTCCAAATTTTTCTCTTCATTTTAGTGTGAACGTTCAACTACAGTACAAACATGTGAATAACCTGAACAAACACGGACACCCTGGAATATCCTTTTAAAAATAAGCGCAGTATCAACAATATTATGTCTCAGCTTATTATTAACACAACTTACAGATCACACCGGATCTATAAATGCACAAAACATTTAGTAACAGGCAGAATATTATTAAAACTGCACTCATTTGTCATTAGAAAGTCCAGGTTCATATTTGTTCAGGTTATTCAGACGGGATAGTTGGTTAATGTAAATATTTTCATCATGTAATTTTACTTTTTTCACATCAAACTAAAGAGAAAAATGTGGAGCTGGAATTATTTACAGGTATTATTTACCCCTGAACACTCTTGACTGTTCATACTATCAGTAGAATTTTTGCACTTTTCTGCAAATTCACGGACCTTACGTTTGACACCCCTAATCTAGAATGTGCTAAACATGAAAAAAAAAGGGAAAAAAAAAACAACAGATTTTGCAACTACTGCACACTCCAAAAATAAAAGTGAAACCACACACGGCAGCCCTATGCCGAGGGGACGTACAGGAGGTCGATGCAATTACACTTAACAGCCACCAGTGAACAGGTAAATGTCCTATGGCTTGTGGAAAAATCTCATTTACAGCAGAATAAATAGTTTTAGGCCTATTGCTATGTCACCTCTAAATTACTTTCTAATGCTAGACAGAAGTGTAGAAGCTACTGATGAAAGCAGATTACAGATCAGTCCCTAGAAGGGTTTTTGTTAACTAGTTGTGATTGACTTAACTGCTATAGCCTACCTCCCTCCTGCATTTGTCGTCTACGTTACATTGGTTTCTATTCAGGGGCGGGGGGGGGGGCGTAAAGGGCAGGGACTGGACTAAAGGAGGGAGGGAGGGAGGGGTGGGCGATGCTATGGCTCTGACGTCGGTCATAAACTGTTAACCTGGATCTTGATATCAAAGCGTCCCTGGTAGCGGTCCTTGTCGCTGTAGTTGATGTTTTCTCCGTACACTTTGCACTCCACCCTCAGCTCGGTGTTCAGGGTCAGGTTGGTGAAGTGCAGCGCCACCAGCGGCTGCAGGTACTGGGGGTGCAGCTGCTTCCCGTAGTAGGGGTAATACTGCAGGGGGAAGCCGCCGCCGATGCCGTAGTATTTAATTTCCCCGATTTTACCGGCGTCCTCCTCTTTCTGCATCGGGACAAAACGGACACGGCAGGTTTAAGATAAGAATAAGAACTATTAAAGGTGAAAAACATACAACTCTATATTAAAAATAGGATCAGATAGAGATAAGAGCAGAAAAAAAAGGAAATAAACACAATATGTAAAATCAAATTCAGTCCATTCATTTTCATCTTGTGATTTTTTTGATAATCTAATATTTTGCTCATTTTCTTAAACAAGTTATTAATTTTCTTAAATTTGCTTTTTTTTGTTGTTGTTGATTTTACAGCTTATTTGGTTCATTTTCTTAACCAATTTGTAGTTAACTATTTAACTACAAATTGGTTAAGTTAGTAAGATAAGATTTTAAGAAACTGTTAAAAGTAAAAAAGATAAAACTCTACATCAAAAATGGTATGAGATAAAGATAAGAGCAGAAAAAAGGAAATAAACACAATATGTAAAATTGAATTCTGACCATTAATTGTCATCTTGTACATTTTCTTACATATTTTTTTCTCCATATTCTTGTTTATTTTGTTCATTTTCCAGATTAATTTGTTAATTTGTTTGTTTTCTTAATTATTTCGCTCATTTTCTTAACCAAGTTGTTCTTTTTTTTTTTTTTTAAACATATTTTGTTGATTTTACAGCTTATTTGGTTCATTTTCTTCACCAATTTGTAGTTAAGTAGTCAACTACAAATTAGTTAGATTAGTAAGATAAGATTTTAAGAAACTATTAAGATCTATTAAAAGGGAAAAAGATGAATCGCCATTTTAAAAATGGTAAGAGCAGAAAAAAAGGAAATAAACACAATATGTAAAAGGCTTATTTTGTTAATTTTCTTGCTTATTTTGCTCATTCTTAACCAATTTCTTCTTCTTTTTAAACTTATTTTCTTCATTTAAAAAAAAAAAATTCATCATTTCCTTTGTCATTTTGTTCATTCTTTTGACTGGTTTGCTCATTTTCTTAACCAATTTGTAGTTAAGTAGTGAACTACAAATTAGTTATAAGATAAGATAAGATAAGATAAGATAAGATAAGATAAGATAAGATAAGATAAGATAAGATAAGATAAGATAAGATAAGATAAGATAAGATAAGATAAGATAAGACAAGACAACACTTTATTGGTCTCACCATGACGAACTTACACAGTTACCAGCAGCAAATACAAAAATAAAGCGCAGGGAAGACAAACAAATGTACACTTGTGAAACATAAAACAAAAAGTATTTTATGAAAGTATTAACTCATATATACATTTAAAATAAATAAATAAATAAATAAATAAATATTATCTACATATTTACACTTAACGCTTTCGCACATGAACATGGTGTGAAATGGGGGGCGGGGTTGGCTGTGAGAATTACTGGTGATAATTCGACCTGAATATGGACGAATATTGTGGAATCCCTCAAATCGTTCCTGAGACACAGTTCAACACTCGTCAGAATGAATAGACATGACATCACAGTGACCTTTGACCTCTAACTTCAGTTCCATCTTTTGTGACATTCACCTTTCATTGGACCCAACTTAACACTTTTGTTGCTCGATTTAGCAACTTTTCAGACTACCCTAGCACTTTTCTTTTTCCTAAAAGCACCTAACAACAAATTTACCTACTTTGTAACTCCTCAGTAAGGAAAGTTTTTATATTCTGTCCTAAAAGTCGCTAAAAAGGCTTTTGACTTTTTAAACTTTATATTCTCTTTGAAACTCTGCACTGCAACTCTTTCTTTAATATGTGTGTTTTTATTTTTATTTTATTCTATTTTTTTTTTAAATTTTATTTTATGTGTTGTTTTATTACTCTCTGTTTTTAATCACCTTTTACATGTTTCTTTAATAATGTTTTAAATGTGTTTCTTTTTGTTTCTTTTATTTCAATGTCCTGTGTGAAGCACCTTGAATTGCCTTGTTGCTGAAATGTGCTATACAAATAAACTTGCCTTGCCTTGCCTAAATGACGTTGTGACCCAATTCAGATAATTGTAAATGATCATGTAATTGTAATGAACGATGTAGGAGAGAGGAATAAATAAATAAATAAATAAATATGTTTAAAACTACAAATGAACTCTGCTCTTTTTTATTTTGAATGTCACACTCCCATAAGGTTACCACACTACTGAATGACTAGTTTACCGTTATACTCACATGTCTCCTTTAACTACCCCTTTAAGAGTTTAGTCCAATCCAATGCAACATGTTAAAGTTAATGAAACAAAACATTTGTCCTATAGTTTATGATCTGATCCAATAATGGAACCAGAATCACTAAATTCCTATCAGTTCTGAGCTCTAGTGGTGAAACAGTGTTGGTACCTTGTTGGTGCAGTACAGGGGGATGATGTTGGGCTGGACTTTGTACTGGGCCTCCTCAGGGATGGTTTCATTGGATGAAGGAGGCTACAAAAAAAAAAAAAAAAAAGACAAGAACAAGACTTTTAATTTAGATGAACAATGAACACCAATCCAACAGTAAAGTTCATTTTATGACTGTATTTGTCTGAAGGCCATCCAGTGTGCACTTTCAACCCTTTTTCACAAACATGCATCTAATTTTTGACTGTTGGCTCATAATTTCTTCCCTTGAACTGAAATGTAAAAAGGTGGAAAAATAATGTATAATACTGGGTTTAGTCAGTCACAATGGAAGCCCATTTCTGCCAGTTAAAAAAAAGAAAGAAACTGTCATGAAGTTTCAAAATTACGAGATAAAAAGTCAAAATTATGAGATAACACCCCTTTTCTGCTGTTGCCATAGATACCATCATGTAATACTGTTACTAAATCATCATCAGTGTGACACGAAACACCATCAAATTAGGTTTCTGGTACAGGTTTGTATTAAGTTGTATTAAGTATTTCTTTTGTTTTATAGTATAAAGTTCTTTTGTTTTTTTTAAAAGACTTATTTATTTATTATAATATTATCCTCTGTGTTTTGCATTTTTTTCAGTGTAACTCAGGTATTTTCTATATTTAATTCCCAGATCATGTAGACGTTCATTAAAGCTCAGAGTAAATTCAAAGGTTATATAAAAATTAACAAAACTGAAGAAAGTGACTTTGTCAGTAAAATATATAATTAACTGAACACAAATGTCTACAACATTTTTTATTCATTATTTTAGCTGTTTGTTAATTTTGTTGTCGTTTTAATTATTTTTCCTTAATTTTTGTTGCTTAGTTTGTATGCGTTTAGTATTTTTTTTTATGTAAATGCAACTTTTTTTTGGTTCATTTTATTCATTATTTATTTGTATTAAATATAGACCAAGTGTGTCCATCCACTGTCACTGATCCAACTCCACGGGTTTTACTGGTGAATCAATGTTGTAGAAGATGACGGTGTTTCCATGGTAACTACGGAGCCTCTGAACATCTAAATGGGTCATATCTGATGTCCATGAAAAGATGAAGAACTGTATTTTACACCAATTATTTACATGTATTGATAGGATTAGTGGGTCAAAAGGTATTAAACAGTTTACATCAGTAGATGCTATCCTAAATATATTAACTTTACTATGAAAGTGTTACATTCTCAGGTTTGAGAAGCTTCAATCGAACACTTTTAATCCAGAAAATGACGTAGATAATGACACTATTATCCAAACTAAAATTGTTTGTCATAATCAAATTCCAGCAGTTATAAATTCAGTAACATGTACGTTTTCACAGCCTTTTTCCTACTATAGATGCTGTAAATGAAGCTTTATGCTGTAAAGTTTTGTTGTATAACATTCAATTCACAAACTAAAGTCTGTTTTCTCAATTAATCTATAAAAAAGTAACAACTGAAGCATTTATGTTCAGCATTTTTATTTTACTTAACCTTTAAACAACTAAAAAAGTATTTTTGCTGTGACTTCCAGATGAATTTTTTTTAGACTTTTAACCTGATTTTATAACATTATCTTCTGCATTTTAAATTTTGTCAGTGAAATGAAGTATTTTCATGTAAAAGTTCAATGTAAATAGTGACTTTTTCATCAAAAACAAGCATCTCCAACTGTATTTTACACTAATTATTTACATGTATTGATGGGTTTAGTGGCTCAACAGGTATTAAACAGTTTAGATCAGCTGATAGTTTTGGTCGGTGGTGGTTGTTTAAGTCTTTATGAGTTAAATGGTTTAAGTCCCATTTTGAAAACAGGAAGTTGATTGTTGAAACTGGTAACTGTGCTAACATGAACTAGCCTTGACACGTGGAGTCCCCCAGGGGTCTATTTTGGGACCTCTTTTGTTCAACCTTTATATGATGCCAGTTAATACACAGCACAAATGTATCCTACCGCAATTATGCAGATGACACTCAGATTTACATACACTGAACATACATTTGACCACAAATATTTACATGTATTGACAGGATTAGTGGACCAACAGTTTTTTAACATTTTAGATCGGTAGATGTGTTTGTTCGGCGGTGGATGTTTGGGACTTTAAGGGTTAAATGTTCTGACTCTTTTTCCAATTGCACGTTGGAATCTTACTCTTGGATAGAAGTTGACGATCCTGTTGAGCTTGACGATGATGCAGGGTTTTCCCTCCTTGAAGCCGAACTCGCGGTCCTCGATGCCGGAGCAAGGTCCGAGCAGGCGGCGGGAGAAGCGACAGGCCCGTCTGCTGCCCAGTTCGTCCTCCAGGTTCCCTCGGTTCTTATAGTCGGCAGGTTCATCTGAAGGACGACGGCATCACATCAGCTCCTACATTTACATTTATACTTCACCAAGACCAGACTTTAACCCTTTACTGACTATTATTGTGGATTCACCTCCATATTTGATTCTGACAACATTTACTACGAGTACATGAATGGTGTTGAATGGGTCCTGGCCGTGGAAACAGGTGGTGGTGAATAAACCCTACCTCCACAGTCGTCGAACTTGGTGGGGTCGCGCTGCTTTTCGTCGTCGTACTGAGCCAGGAAGTCCCTCAAGGCCCTGGTGTAAGGCAGGTAGGTCTCCAGGTCGTTGAGGTTAAAGGCCACTTCAGATTTGTCGGACCGCGGGGTGTGCGTAAGGCCTGTCAAATGTCCAAAACGTATGTACACACACACACACACACACACACACACACACGCACGCACACACACACGCACGCACACACACACACACACGCACACACACACAAACAGTCAACTCAGTCATCTTTACTATTGCATTTATTTTCTCCAACCCCTGCTGTTTATTGTCATATTGTATATTTATAGGTATAGTTATAGTCATACTATATATTTATAGTTGTATATTTATAGTCAATATGCATTTATAGCTGTATATTTGCAGTCATATTATATATTTATAGGCGTACATTTATAGTCATATTGTATATTTATAGTTGTACATTTAGTCATATTGTATATTTACAGCTGCGTATTTATAGTCATATTATATATTCATGGTTGTATATTTATAGTCATATTATTTATTTATAGTCTTATTATATATTTATAGTTGTATATTTATAGTCATATATTTATAGCTGTATGCTTATAGTCAAATTGTATATTTACAGTTGTATATTTATAGTCCTATATATTCATGGTTGTATATTTAGTCATTTTATTTATTTATAGTTGTATATTTAGAGTCATGAGATATATTTATAGTTGTATGTTTATAGTCATATTGTATATTTATAGTTATATATTTATAGTCTTTTTTTTTTTTAACAAATATTTTTCTACTATGTTCCTTGTTGCACTGTGGGCCTTAGTGTTTTTGCAATTTCAGTTTTCTATATGTTCTATATGTACATATGGAAAAACTGACTAATAAAGCCGACTAACTTATTTTACACTGTGGAGGCAAGAAAAAACCCCAAAAACCCCTGAGCTGTTCTGTTATGAAGCTGAGAATTGTCAGAAATGTGCATATTATTTATTCATTTATTTATTTATTTTTTGCCTGGGTGCATATTCAGATGAGATGATCCATATCAGTTTCCAGTGTACTGCTCCTGTTTCCCGTCTAAGTGCTGCTGTAAGCTGAACACCGGCTGCAGGATCTGAGTCTCACATGGACCCGACCCGTCTCATATGACCCAGAACCCGCTAAGACGGTCCCAATCACAGCGTCCACCCCTGATCTGTGCAGCTCAGACACTGATAAGGATGCCGCCGTGGTCTCAGTTGACTGTGTGGATCGTACATGCGCAGTTCAGCCCCGTAACCCCCGGTTACAGGGCCTCTGTCACCATGGAAACCAGGATTCAGCGTGTACACAGGGGAGGCTGCACTGGGACTGGGACATAAACCGCCCCGGTATTGGAGACCAGGGAAGAAACATGCACTAAAGGAGCATCAGAAACAGGTCTGAGGGTGAAATGTGGCAACGACAGCTGCGGATTATTTTATACAATTCAATTAAATAATTATTTAGTGGAAAAAAACAGTAGAAATGTGAAAGAGATGTTTGAAAATGACAACTTGTCTTTTATTCCAGAACCAACTGAAACCACAACAACCACACAAAGTAT
Source organism: Sphaeramia orbicularis (assembly GCF_902148855.1). Classification (NCBI taxonomy): domain Eukaryota; kingdom Metazoa; phylum Chordata; class Actinopteri; order Kurtiformes; family Apogonidae; genus Sphaeramia; species Sphaeramia orbicularis. Next base: position 2,796,215 of record NC_043958.1, read on the forward strand.
CAAAGTAAAAGGATATATAAAAAATACTTAATAAAATGAGAACAAAATAACTATTTTGTGTTGATCCTGGCATCATGTGCGTCACAATAAGTGTCTGTGTAAAACAACAACAGTGGAACTAATGTTTAACAGTAGCAAAATTAAAGACACAAAGCTGTAAAATTGAATAATTTCATAATCGATTCGAGTCAAATAATCTTTTCAGTTGTCATGTCAAGTAGGCACTAATATTTTCCATTTGATTCAAACAGAACTCAGAATGGAACTGGAATCACTAAATTCCCATCACTATTAAGACCTGTGAATGCAACCTAAGAATATCCATGTGTTGAATAACCTTTTTTTTCAGTTAAACTCAAAAACAACAGCATAAAAGTATATATAAAAATATCTATAGAAATAACAACAAAGTCCAGTGACATCTATAAACAATATGTCACTGCAGTCTTCAACACATTTTAATCCAAGTAACAATTTAAGATGGAACCAACATAAAACTGTGTTGGGCCTGGCGTCATGTGCGTCACAATAAGAGTTGATGTGAAACAAGAACAGTGGAACCATTTGTTTAGTGGCAGCGAAATTAAGGAAACGAAGCTTCAATGCAAGAAAATTGGAATCAAATAATTGCTTTAATTGAGTCAATTAATCATTTCAGCTCTAATATAAAAGTTTTCAATCATAAATGCAAAACAGTGGCTCAAACAACAACAAATCACTTATCCAGTATTGATCCAATCTGTCATTAAAAACCCTGGTCCATTTGTTTCCAGTGGGAATCATTTCAACGTAACACAAACCAATGGATTAGCCGATAACAGAAGCTTACAAGAGCAAATACCAGATGTTCCACTTATATTTACAGCACCAACTGGATTTTTCACATGATCAAACCCTGCACCTCAGCTCTAAACATGTCATTTTTTACAGTATTTCTTTCCTTTGCAGGGTTCAGGACCAATAAGTTTCATTTCAGAATAATTAGTGTGATACATTCTGCTACTTGTATCCATAACATCTGATTAACGTGGATAATTTTAGTTCAAAAACTGAACACTGTGTAGAAAAGAGTCCGTTTCATGACACCCTGGCATCTGTTGTTACCACTAATTTACCAAAAACTCACAATAAATTCAATGTAGTTTGAAAGACCCATAACTTCTACATTTTTTCCGTCTTTTCTAAGTGATTTATCTCCATTTATTATAATTTCATCCTCTGTATTTTGCATTTTTCAGACATTCTCCTATATTTGATTCACTGATTACGTCAATGTTCATTTAATCATTACCAAGTGATTTATATCTATTTATTATAATATTATTCTCTGCATTTTCCAGTGGAAATCATGTATTTTCCATATTTAATTCACTGTTCATTAAAGCTCAGAGTAACCTCTATGTTTATTATATCAAACAGAAAAAAATGAAAGATTTTTTTTCATTTTATGCATTTTCTAAACACATTTCTAATTATATTGTTTGTTTGTTTATTTATTTCGAATATTGCAATAAAATCAAACAACAAAAGAATTGTATAAAAAGAAAGTAAACCATTCGAAAAGGAGCTGGATGAAGTTTAATTTATAATCTCCCGCCCCCTTCCTCCATCCTTCTCCTACTTTAAATTCCTAAGTCAGACTCCCTAAGTAACTCAAAAATCCTCACATATCAGACTAAATTCTGACTATGAATAAAACACAAAATTCCTGTACAAATCAAGAATAGACTGTCCATTCTGGAGCAGCATTTCACATTAAAATAAACTCTGTCCTTTCCATAACAGTAATGGTGCACATATCAAACCAAAAATAAACTCTGTCCATTTCATGACAAAAATACACATTAAAAAACAAAAATAAACTCTGTCCTTTTCATGACGATAATACACATATCAGAAACGAAGTACACTATCTGTTTCATAACAGTAGTGCACTAAAATAAACTGTCATTTGTTAGCAGTAATATACTTATCAAAAATAAACTATGTCCAATTCCTAACCTTACCTGTATAAAAAAAAAAAAAAAAATACTCTGTTCATTTCATGTCAATAGTACTTATATAAAAAAACTAAACTCTGTCCATTTCATTTCAATAATACGCATATAAAAAACAAAAATATACTCTGTCCATTTCATGTCAATAATAGTCATACAAAAAACTAAACTGAACTCTGTCCATTTCATTTTAATATGCATATAAAAAACAAAAATATACTCTGTCCATTTCATGTCAATAATAGTCACACAAAAAAACTAAACTGAACTCTGTCCATTTCATGTCAATAATACCCATATAAAAAATAAAACTAAACTCTGTCCATTTCATAACACAAATATACATATAAAAAATAAAGTGGTTTTTGAGCATGCACTGCTGTCGGTGAAGAGTCGACAATCTGATGACCCCACAAATTAAAGTGACGGCTCACCTGAAACGTCAAAAACCCTTTCACTTCCTCTGAGAAGCTGATTGGTGCTAAGGCGCGTCTTTGTGCAGAAACTGTGCCGATACCTGAATGTTGGGTTACAGATCAGGACGTGGACGTGGGTTCTTACCAGGGGGTGCGACTCGGTCCTGCCAGGTGGGCTTGTAGTTGCTCAGGGTGAGGAGCAAGGCCTGGATGGTCCCGATGAAGATCCCAGCCAGGCAGCCGTAGAAAATGACGTAAAACAGCCCAATTTTGACTGTAGGAAAAGAAAAAAACAAAGCAAAAAACATTTATCAGCGAAGGTACACTGGAGGAAAAACTCACAACTGGGCTAATATTCCAGCTTTAGACCAGGGGTGTCAAACATACGGCACGTGGGCCACAACCGGCCGCCAAAGAGTCCAATCCGTAAAAATTACACAGAAGATATAAACAATTAATGATGGTAAAAATCAGCCAAATATGATCAAAAGAGGGTCAGACCAGTAAAATACTATCATAATAACCTATAAATAATAACAGCCACAATTAATTTAATGTAAACATTTTGAAATTACATGAAAATATTTACATTTACAAACTATGCTTTTAAAAAAAATGTGAATGTCCTGAAATGTCTTAACAGAAGTCTCATTTTAACATAATTTTCTTGATGTTTCTCGAATTTTTGTACTTACTGTTCATTTTGTACACATTTGTTAATCTTTTAATAATTTCTGCTCATTTCTGTTCTTTTTGTTCATGTTTCTTAAATTTTTGACATTTTGTTCATATTTGGGTTTTATTGTAATTTTGTTTTTTTTTGTTGAGTCTGTTCATGTTTCACAAATTTTTGTCCATTTTTAACATTATTTATAGGTTATTATGTTGATATTTTACTGGTCTGACCTACTTTAGATCATACTGTGCTGTAAGTTTAAAAAATGTGAATAACCTGAACAAAAGCGAACCTGAAATATCTATCAATTTTTTAAAACATTTTTTTGTACAAGTTATTGTTTATTTGGTTCATATGCGTTCATCTTTAGTAATTTGGGCTTAATTCTGTTCATTTTATTCATGTTCTTGTTCATTTTGATCATTTTTGGGGATTCTTTGCCATTTTTTTGCTAATTTCTGTGGAGTCTGTTCATGTTTCTCACATTTTTGTCCATTTTTAACATTATTTATAGGTAATCGTGTTATTATTTTACTGGTCTGACCCACTTTAGATCATATTGGGCTGTGAATTTTAAAATGTGAATAACCTGAAGAAAAATGAACCTGAAATGTCTTAAGAGAAGTGTAATTTTAACATAATTTTCCTGATATTTCTCAATTTTTTAAAACCTTTTTGTGCATGTTATTGTCAATTTGGTTCATATTCGTTCATTCGTTTTTAGTAATTAATGCTTATTTCTGTTCATTTTATTCATGTTCTTGTTTATTTTGTTCAGATTTGGGGTTTTTGGAACTTTTTTGCTCATTTCTGTGGCGTCTTTTCATTTTTCTGAAATTTTTGCCCATTATTTACATTATTATGCATTATTTTACTGTTTACAGTTGAGATCATATGGGGCTGTGAATAAAAAAAAAAGTGAATAACCAATTATGAACAACCATAAATGTCTTAAGAGCAGTGTGATATTTTACTAGTATTCTGCCTGTTATTAAATGTTTTGTGTATTTGTAGATCCACTGTGATCTGTACGTTGTAATGTGCATGTGTAAATGGTAAACTGAGGCAGAATATTGGTAAAATCGCACTTATCTTTCTTTAGAAATACCAAATTCATGTTATTCACTTTTTTTTTTTTTTTAAAAAAAGGATACATGCATTTTTCTTAATGTAGTTTCACTTTTTTCATTCTAAAACAGAGAAAAGTTTGGATTTTTCCGTTATTTATAGATAATTGTTATTATTTTACTGGTCTGACCCATTTTAGATCATACTGGTGTGAATGTGAACTGAACTAAAATGAGTTTTACATCCCTGGTTTAAATTGATCTATTATATACTCTTCCAACTAGTTAATCTATGCAGACAAAAACAAATGCATTGTCCAGTTAATGAATTCATAAAAAAAATATCGTTTGTTTCATCCCACACACCTCATGGCATTGCATGTTATCAATCAGTCAACATATTAAGTGTGTTGAGTTGAATATTAGTACATGTCCTTGTTTTCACTGCAGGTACTAACAGAAAATGAAAGGAGAAAACATTCACACTAATGTTTCTGTCAAATAATCGACCATTGACACAAACCACTAAATACAAAAGGGTTTGTACAGCCGTAGACTCCATTATCATGCTTTATTTTTGTACAAATCAAGAAAATCTGTGTTACAGTTTGATAATCCTACACAATAACCACACTGAAGAACATACATATTCAGTATATATACACACTATTACCCAATAAGACTTTGCCTGGACTTTACCTGTCCCATTATTAGACATTATTTTAACATGTTTTGCTTCATATATAAGTCAAAGATTGCTCCATGTAGCTTAACATTCGTGTTGCAACACTGCACAATAAATTAACAGCTATTACAGTGCATGTCTGTCCACACCACTTTTAATTTACAAGCACAGCGCCACTATAAACACACAAATTCTGCATCAACACTTGCAATCATTGACCCAAGGTTAATGCATATCAGCACCAGAAGAGTTACAACATCCAATTCATTTACAATAATTTCGTTGCACAACTGGAGTAATGACAATAAAGCCTATTCTACTCTATTCTATTCTATTCTATTCTATTCTATTCTATTCTATGTTTTGGTCGTCACACTGGGGTTGGAAATATAGGGAATTTATCCGATTAACCAAGTTTTCTAATCAAAAATGAGTTTCAGAAACTCAAATCTCACTGTGAATGTCACTTTTAATTATCTTTACTAATCGATGCTGCACTGCTTTATGTCATGGTTTGTTGATATTGCACAGATTCATAAGTTTTGCACAGAAAAATACTTTGGATCAATGTCAGTTTAATCTTAACTTCATAAAACCTCAAAATTGAGAATTATTCACCACGCTTTGGAAAAACCTTTTACGACCTTTTATGGTCGTATTGTTCATTCATGTCCTCTGTTAAATGTCCCATTAAAGCAGATCCATCCCCAGATCGAGGCAGATGGTGGCAGTATCACACTGTGTACACGTTTAACTGCAGCATAATGTGGGGATTCGGCAGAAAGAGACCGAAATACTGCAAAACACAAGCAGAACCATCCCACTCAGAGTCAAATCTGCATCGAAACAACTGCACAAACCTCTATAAACCACACAGTATCCAGGTGAGCAGATTATGCACACTTGGCAATTCATGTTGTAAAATGTCATTATTTTTCACAATTGGTTTTCGGTCAGAATTCCAAAGTTGTTCATTTTTGCATGATTTTTAAAATTCTGAATCAGCACAGCGCAAACTGACATTTTGCAGTTCCACACCGTTGTAAATACGTATATAGTCTGTATAGTTTTTATTACTCTTATCATTTTTGCACTTTCTTCTGTTTCAGCCTTAACTTTTGAATTTCCCCATTGTGTGACAAATAAAGTCTTATATAATCTGAACAATAAAAAATTAATACACTACCACCAGTCTCCGAAGTGAGTAAAAAAATGCAGATTTTGGCTACGTTCAGACAGCAGGTCTTAATGCACAATTCGGATTTTTTGGTGAAATCCAATTTTTTTGGGTGCTCGTTCATACTACACTTTTTTTTAAATTAAGTGAGCAGTACATAACAAAAACATGTGAGAGACACAAAAACAAGTAAGGCAAGACAAACACAGACACTAATTACATATTTATCATTATACATCGATGTGTGTGTCAAGGTTATCATCGTTAACGAAAACTAACGAAATGATGAAAACTAGAATTAAAAAACTTTCGTTAACTGAAATTTAAAAGAAAAACTAATTGAAAGAAAAAACTATAACTTACTGAAAAACTGTATTGTGTGTTTACAAAACTAACTAAAATGTATAAAAATTATGGTTAAAATTCCCCTCGTTTTCATCTTTGTCAATGTCAGATTGATACAAAATTGATTTATTTCGCTCTAGCAATTTTAGCTAGCGGCCCATATAGCACTGCACAGTCCATCACTTCTTGTCGCTTGTCGTTTAGATTCGGCCTCTCGTGCCCATTCCACCTGGAAACATGCAGACTACAGCTGGGAGAAAGCAGCAGAGTCCTGTCTGGGAGTTCTATGAATACAACAGCGAAGAAGAGAAAAGATAAAAAAAATAAAAAAAACTCTAACTAATACTAAAACTAAACTAAAACTAAGCATTTAGAAAAAAACAAAAACTAATTAAAACTAGCAAACCTGCTCTAAAAACGAATTAAAACTAACTGAATTCGAGAAAAAAAAAAGTTAAAACTAAATAAAATTAAACTATAATGAAAAATCCAAAACTATTATAACTTTGGTGTGTGTGAGAAAAAAAACAAAGAAAAGACAAAAGGAGTTGGTAACAACAGTAAATGATAAAGACAGAGGGAAAAAAAACATCATTACCAACAGTAGTAATATTAGTGATGATACTCAGATTACACATTAAATGCGACTTCTATCAGTTTTGAGTATGAACTGAATGCGACCCTGAAGTGACCCGCATGCGCAGAAGAGGTCCTGACATAATATGTGACCATGCAGGTATGCACGGTGTTTACCGAAGTAAATACGTTTTTCCTGCCGCTCCTCCTCCTGGGACGCAGATTTGTGACGTGTGTCGCATTGCAATGACGTAAAGGTCGGATAAATGCGACCTGGCCGTTCAGACTGAAGTCACATTGCAAAGTATCAGATACGTATCAGATTTAGGACCACATATGAAAGTGGCCTGGGTCAGATTAGTGCTGTTCAAACTGTCTTTAACAGATCGGGTACAGGTCGCATATGGGCAAAAAAAAAAAAAAAAAAAAAAAAAAAAAAATTGGATTTGGGCCACATTTGCCCACAGTCTGAACGTAGCCGTAGACACTTTTTAACATTTAACATTTGACCTAGCACAAAAAATAATAATGCATATTAACCAATGTTGCTGTTAATCACTGACATATGCCAGGATGAAAATAAATAAATAAATAAATAACCCAATTTTTATGTAGTATATTTAAAAAAAAAAAACAGGTTTGTAACTTTTGCATCAAGAAATATGGTTTACATGGCATTTAAAGGGTTAAAAAAAAAAAAACAGTCCAATTATTGAGGGGTCGTATTTTTGTTTATGGCTTAAGCTGATGAAAAGCAAAAAAAAAAAGTTAAAAACAAACTATATGAAAAACATTTTGCCATGACTACTACACTGTGCAGATTATGCGCTTTAGGTGGTTAGAAGGACCTCTGTGGGCGGGGCCAAGAACGATATGAAAAACTGGGATAAATGACCCAAACATGCAGAACGCTTACAGTTTCACATCCTGTTTACGACCAAAAATATGCACGTCTATGAATTCCACATTGTATTTAACTGAAGTCTTAACCCATTTCATCCAGATCCATCTTCATGCTACTACAAAGACAGCATTCACATCACAGTCGAACAGTAGCCGCCATTGTTTTGGGTGTTTCCCCCCCTTTCTTTTAACAGATTGACAGGAATGTAGCTGAAGTCTGCACTTATTAGTCAAGCTGATCCCGCCGTCATCAATTTCCAGCGCAGAGACGGGATACAGTTACAGGTAACCAAGGTTGCACTTCCATTATTTAACCTGCAAACCTATAAATAATGGATGATTCATGTCGAGTTTGCAGCCCATGACTTATATGTTCAATGTCAAAGGGTCACGGCAGCTTAAAGGAAGAAGTAAATGTAGTTTATACACACGTTTACTGACCAAGTATTTGGAAAAAGCGCTATATTCTGAAATAATATGGGCTACTTCTATTCAAATTTCACTATCTGAACAAGATTTCTGTCAAAATATAGAACATTAGTCTTAAAAAATGCAGTATTTTCATACATTTAAAGAATATATAGGTGGTTTGGAATTTGTTAAACCAGTTAATATGTGACACATTTACTTGATCCACAACCAGGTGTCTTATTTAACCTGCAAACCCATAAATAATGCATGGTTTAAGTCAAGTTTGCAGCCGATGAGTTCTACATTCAACCAGTTATAACCAGAGACAAAGTCAAAGGGTCACTATCTCCAGTAAATATATTTAACATGCACATGTGTATGTATCATATGTCTATATTCTGAAAAAGCACAGGCTACATGGACTTAACTTAAAAGAGAAGAAGAAGAAAAAAAACAGTAATTTAAGTGTAACAGTGTCTACCAATACTTGCTTTACTGTAATTGGTTGTTTTCAGTTTGATTATAATAGATTTAAGTCAGAATACAGAGCATTAGTCAGAATAATTACAGTATTTGGGTACTTTTAATGATTAGGTAGGTGGTTTGGAATGTGTTAAACCAGTCAATACATGACACATTTACTGTGTTGTTAATGTGTAGTTTCTCATCCACAAGCTGGTGTCTATTATTTAACCTGCAAACCCATAAAGAATGCATGTTTTAAGTTCAGTTTGCACACGATGAGTTCTATGTTCCACCTTTGTAACAGGAGGAAATTTCCGGTAAATATATTTAATATGCACATTTAATTTTATGTCTATATTCTGAAAAAGCACAGGCTACTTTAATAGTGTCAAACTAATAATTGCTTTACTGTTATCGGTTGTTTTCAGTTTGATTCGATTAGATTTATGTCAAAAATACAGAGCTTTAGTTGTAATAAAGACAGTATTTATGTACATTTTATAATTAGGAAGGTGGTTTATATTGTAGGTCTGGTTTACTTTCTGATCGACAGCATCATTCGTGACATTCTGCAGAGGGAAAACAGCAAGAATGTGCAAAAAAAGCCAAAAATGATCTGTCCGTCATTGGTTCATTGTCCCGTATCAACCCGGTGTCTATTATTTAACCTGCAAACCCATAATTAATGCACGTTTTAAGTTCAGTTTGCAGCCGATGAGTTCTATGTTCGAGCAGTTACGGCCTTTGTAACAGGAGGCAATGTCAAAGGGTCACTGTTTCCTGTAAATACGTTTAATATGCACATTTAATTTTATGTCTATATTCTGAAACAACATAAGATACTTTAATTTCAAGTGTAAGCGTCAAACTAATATTTGCTTTACTGTAATCGGTTGTTTTCAGTTTGATTAGAACAGATTTATGTCAAAAATACTGAGCTTTAGTCGTAATAAAGACAGTATATATGTGCATTTTATGATTATGAAGGTGGTTTATATTGTAAGTTTGGTTTAGTTTCTGATCGACAGCATCGTTCTGCTGACATAAAAGAGCAAGAAATGTGCAAAAAAAGCAAAAAATGATCTGTCCATTATTGGCTCATTGTCCCGTATCAACCTGGTGTCTATTATTTAACCTGAAAACCTATAAATAATAGATGCTTTAAGTGAAGTTTGCAGCCGATGAGCTGTACGTTTGTCCTTTTGTGTCCTCTGGAACTGGAAGCAATGTCAAAAGGGTCACAGCAGCTAAAAGGAAGCAGTAGATGTAATAAAAATACAGCTTTAACGACTCGGAAAAGTAAAAAAACAAAAAAACATCTAGACTTTACTTGTATTGAACTCCAGAGAGAACAAGGACATTTTAATGCCATTTTCTGAGAACAACCGACTGCAGTTTAGACACTTTTAATTTGACTGGGATAGATTTCTGTCAGTATGGATCACCTGGATTTGAATTCAATCCGATATTTACAGTATTTTTCATCCTTTTCTGGATTATTTTAAGTCTGTAGTTTTTATCCAAAGCATCACTAGTGGCAAAACTGCAAGACTGTGTGAAAAGTGGGAAAAATGAGCTGTTCATTACTGGATTAAATGAGGAGGAGGTGAGGAGGAGGTAAGGGGGGGGGTGAGGTGGAGTGGAGTGGGGGGGTCCATATCAACCTGGTGTCCTTCAGCACAGCACTGCGCATGACACACATGCTGGATGCATCAGCATTTTCTAATGACCCGAGAAGGACAAACGGAGCCGTGGAACTGCGCGCATCTTACCCCCCCCACACACACACCCACCACCTCCAACCCCCCCCCCACTCCCACTCAGCTCAGCTCCTGTCCCACTCCACATGTCGGACACGGTGTTTCCACCAGGTGTTCGGTGTGAACAGCTGTGTGACATTGAGGAAAAGGGGGGGGGGGGGGGGGGGGGGGGCAAGGACATGCGCACCGAGGGAAGAGGAGAAAGGTCGCGGCAGTTAATCAGCTGTATTGTTCGGCAGATAACAGTGACATCTGATCACAGACACCCGACACGGATCAATAGTGCTCCTCCATTTCCCAGCAGCCCCTTCACCTTCACTCACCTTGGACTGTGATGCATTTTTAACCCTTTTAGCCCACGTGCAGAACTATACATGCAAATGCAAAAACAGAGGGGTTCGCATGCAGGCTGTGGACCCTGTAGACCACAGTGGGTCTGACTGATCCTGAACCGGCTTTTTCCCTGCGTCTGCAGCGCGCGCCGCAGCCTCTACGCTCCCTGAATAGACAATAAGAACTTATTACGCACGGAAGGAAACCCCCCACCACAGCACAGCAGGGTCCTCCAGTCCCACTGAAGCCCCTCTGCCTGTCCATCCTGTCTGTTAGAGTCCACAGGACTGATGCGGAGGTTTCCCCTCACTGCAGCACAGTCAGATCTAACAGGTGGAAGGACCGGAACAAACGCGGCGCGCGCAACTCTGGCGGAAAACGCGTGCGCTCCGTGCGGCTCTACTCACACCAGCTGGAGCCCGTGCGTCCCATCAGCTCCCCCGTCTCCGAATTCCACAGAAACTTCTTCCATCCACCGTCATCTTTGTTGGAAGGCATTGTGTCTTAATTCCCGTCCAGGTGTTGCCCGCCGTCCTCCTGCTTCTGCTTCTTCTTCTGCTTCTTCTTCTGCGGAGCCGCTCCGTGCGCAGACGCAACCAGACGCGTCTAATTGAAAGCTCCCCAATATAAACCGTTCCCCTGCGCGACTCCGCCCGAAACTCTTAACAAGTTACCTTGGAGGAGGGCGGATCTGCACCGGCCAATCAGGAGGCAGAGCAGCCGTGCGTAGCTCTGACGTCAGACGGACGGACAGACATTTAGGACTAAACATATGTGTGTGTGTGTGAGCTGTGCAGATGTCTGTGCAGGTAGAAGAGCACGGGTTTGATGGAAAAGCCCAGAAAAGCCTGCACACTGTGAACACACACCTCCCAAACAGACTGCACACACACACACTGTAAAAAAAATCTGTAATTTAACAGAATTTTCACCATTTAGTTTACAGATTTTTCCTGTATTTTTAAGATACAGGAAAATATCAATGAAATGATAAAAATAAACTGTGATTTTACATGTCAAATGTAAAATAACATGAAAAAACTGTAACTGAGAATAACCATAAAATTTCCATTTTTTAACAGAAATTTTTTCTTTTTTCACAGAAGAATACAGTTAAAATACATTTGCAAATGTATCGTAATGTCACAAATATTTCTTTTCTATTTATGCGATAAAACTGTTAATTTAAAGTTTATGCTGTAAAAAAAATAACAAAACGAGATAAAATTACTGAAAATTAACCGTAAAAGAAGTATGTGTTCTGTCAGTTTAACAAGACTTGTTTGTTAATTGACAAATATCTTGTGTAATTACACGAGGTTTCACAACAAAAAATGATGACTAAATGTATTTTTGTGAACGTATAACATGTATAAGCACTGATAAACTGTCCAAATACAGTTTTTTATCAGTGAATTGTACAACTTAATCTCATTGAAAATTATATATATATATATATATATATATATATATATATATATATATATATATATATATATATATGTATGTATGTATTTATTTATTTATTTATTTATAGGTAATTTGATTGTTTTAATACATGTAAATATTCTTTATTAAACATTAAAAAGTAAAAAAAAAAAAGCAAAATCTCATGTAAAGTTAGAGCAAAAAACTGTATTTTAATTATGGAAAATTACTGTATTTTTATGAGATGGTTATTTTCCGTTATTTAACAGTATTTTTTTGGCACCCCTGCTGTTGGAATTAAACAGGTTTTCTTTTGTTTTTTTTTAATGTTTTTTTTTTTACAGTGTAGAAGAAAACAGATTTTATGGAAAAGCCCAGCGTGCACAATGTGAACACACACTTCCCAAATAGACTGCAAACATACTGCATACCAGGGGTGTCACAAAAATTTGTGAGTCTGTAAAGTTTTTATAGCATTTTCTTGGCGATTATTTTAGTAAAGTGAGAAATTTATACTTGAGTTGTTGTTAGGGGTTAGGGGTTAGGGTTAGGACAAAATAGAACCTTCTTTGACTAACGTGGCTTTTTTTGGCCTAAATCATCAAATCCTTAATTTCTGGTTGAGTATTTTGGGGTTTTTTGCAGAAAAATCAAGTAATTTTTTTTAAGATGGTGATGATTTTATACTTTTTTCTATGATCCTCAAGTCATTGTGTTGAGTTCCCACCCCTTATTTCTCTTTGTGGTAAAAAAAACAACAACAACAAAAAAAAGATCAAAATATGTAGATGAAGAATTTGTAATACAAAAAATTGGCATCATATAGTCAAACTGGCATTTAAAGAGTTAAAATATAAATAATATTTATATTAATATGATAATTTTTCATTCATTCATTCGTCATCTGAAACTGCTTTATCTTCACTGGGGTCGCGGGGGTTTCTGGAGCCTATTCCAGCTAATTATGTGTGAAGCCGGGGTACAGCCTGGACGAGTCACCAGTTCATCGCAGGTCTAACACAGAGACAAACTTATAATAATATTTATTTTGCAATAATATTTATACATTAATATTTGATTAAAAAAACACAGAAAAAATTTGAATCAGTAAAGTTTTTATAGCATTTTTTTGGCAATTATTCTGAGAAAGGGAGAATTTTCTGCTTTATCCTGTGATCCTAAAGTCTTTGTGTTGAGCTCCTCTTTTTCCTCTTGAGTCCAGTGATCTGTCAGCTGCTTCTTATGAAGGCTAAGTATAATATCCTTGGCCGTACATCCATCTTTCAGATTAGTTTCGTCTCGGTTTATGGAGGTAATACGTTACCTGTCCAGGTTAAAATAGAGCAAAGCTAAAAGTTAATGAGATCTTGTCCAGGTCTGATGGATACAGCCTTATAATCACCAGCATGTAGTGACACAACTGGAACTGTCAGAGTGAATAACAAAACACAGGCTGCATTTGGTGCATAGATTACAGAGCACAAACCTGTAATTCCACCTTAACACCATCACTCTAAAACAGTCATTATCACACAGACAATACAGTCATTTCAGTCCCTTCTCCATCACTATGCTGTTCATTTATTTACAATTTATTTACCATTACATCCTTCTGAGACCTGTTTACATTGCTGAGTTCAAATTTTTTTTTTTTTTTACTTTTTCTGTCACCTGAAATGGTGAAACTGACTCCCATCACATGAAAAATAAACATGTCATCCTCTATAACTCACGAGAACTATGTTTAATATTGTAAAGCTAGAGGATGAAATAGGATTTTTCGCTAACTTTAGTAGTAGTAGTAGTATTTACATTATGTAGTATAGTATTTATAATATTATTGTATTAATATTCAACATCCCGAGGCCCAGAGAAGTAAAAGTTTTGGCTTTTTTACATTAAATAATTGCTTTGATTGGAAACAGCATAATGCAACAGTTTTTCCAGATATAGTCTTTATTTTTTGTGTTTTTTTTTTTTTCTTTTTTCAAGCAAATCTGTGAACCTCTTCTCCCCAACAGAGTACAAAAATGCATTTATGGGTCTCAGGAGGATATCAAAAAAATTCCTCATTTGTGTTGTTGCTGTGATGCAGATGCTAAATTAAGTGTAGATTGTTAATTTGAATATAACACATACAGTAACTATGATGCAAATTAGTGACATCAGGTATAATTGCAATAATTGTCATAATAGTGATTAATCAAATTTTCCAAACTCAGGTATGTAGATTATTTTACTCATGCTACTATTGATCAGTTATTCCAGTCAACAACCCAAACAAAACAAAAATGGCCCACAAGTCAGTCGAATGTCATGAAATTAATAACATTGTATACATTGTAAACATCAGGGGTCAAAGGTCACCAGGACACTCATGTACATTCACAAAGAGTGTTGAACAGCACTTCATTCCAGACACAGAGGAATACGGAGGAGAATTCACTACATGGGGGTAAACCTGTTAAACCCTGGTCCATTTGTTTCCAGTGGGAATCATTTCAATGTAACACAAATCGATTAGCCGATAGCAGGAGCTTCATTCATTTAAAGCAAGTTATGATCAATAAACAGTAAAGGTAAGACAACATTCATCTTTATCTCTTCATAATGTGACCGTTAGTTTTGTTCTTTGTCTCGTTGAGTGAGTTTTATCTGTAGAAATAATCCTTGTAGTATCGGATCTGCTTAGTTAGCTTAGCACTCTTAGCCTAGCGCTGTTAGCTTAGCGCCGTTAACTTAACACTGCAAAGTTTGTCTCATTCTTCTGTTGTTTTATTAAATGATTCATGACATACGCTGGTCTTAGTCGGTTAGACTGGTTTGCAGATTTGAACATTCAAGAGATTGTTATTTGAGTTTTGTTTTGGTTTTGTTGAGTTTTTATCTGATAATATTCTGGTTACATGGATGTGTAGATTGGTACGTTACCATGGCAACACACACGGAACTGTGGCTGTCATGGACAACCGGGCTTTTTTTCCACTTAAATTTATTTTTCTTAACTCAGTGTTGTTCGACTGTTTCTAGACATGTGTCACCATCAGACAGTAAAGAATCTGAACAAAATTAAAAAAAAGAGTAAAATAATCTAATTAATAAAAATGTAAAAAAAAAAAAAAAAAAAAAAAAAAAAAAAAAAAAAAAAAATGCTGACATGTTAACAAAAATTGACAGTGGTAAATAAGGAAAATGAACCAAAACTAAATGCAAGTTGGAAAACAAACAAGAAACTGAACAGAACAGAACATAAAGAGGAAGAAAATCAATAAATTCATTGAGAAAATTAACAAAAGAATCAAGAAAATGACCAAAATTTACCAAATTAATCCCAAAAATTAACAAAATCACTAAGGAAAAAATAATAATAATAACAGACAAAGCAATCAAGAATGTTAAGAAAAAATAAGCAAAAAAATAATTGGGAAATGCACAAGAAAATGAGTAAAAATGAACATAATGACAAAGAAAAAGGTTGAAAAAATGAGTAAAACCATTAAAAACATTAACAAAAGAAATACTAAAATTAGCAGAAAAATGAGCAAAACATGTAGATTAAGGATTGTAACAAAATCATTGAGAAAATAAACACAAAATCTTCATAATGTGACCTTTATTTTTGTTGTTCTTTGCGCCGTTCAGTGAGTTTTATCTGTAGAAATAATCCTTGTACTGTTGGATCTGCCTAGCACTGTTAGCTAAGCACTGTTAGCTTAGCGCTGTTAGCTTAGCGCTGTTAGCTTAGCACTGTTAGCTAAGCGCTGTTAGCTAAGCGCTGTTAGCTTAGTGCTGCAGAGTTTGTCTCATTGGTCTGTTGTTTCATTATACATATACGCATACGCTGGTCTCAGACCGAAATATCCTTCAAAATACCTCTTGACCTATACTTTGGGGACATTCCAAACCAACTGAGTCATGACTTTATCGATAAAGTATCTGTACATGTATGAAGTCTTCATACAAATACATTTAATAAGTAGAGTACATATGTGTGTACTGTACATCATACTACTACACACTCTTGCCTGGATGTGTGCAGTGTGTTTGCTCATGCATGCATGTCTGAAATCGCTCAACAATGTGCTGCCATGTGAGTGTGTTAAAGCCTGTACGTTTGTTTGGATATAAACATGTGGACATGTGTGTAACTGTTGGTATTAACACACATGAGGGTTCTGACCTTTGGGAATCGATCCAAGGACGAGTCAAGTCACTAATGGAGTCATAAATACTCACCTGGATATGTCCACAACTTTTATTTTCAACCCTCTATGGATGAGTAAATCTTTGGTTTATAGTGGTCATGTGGAAAACTCATCCCTTGTAAAGACAATATGGCAGCAATATAACACTTAAATAAAAGATCTGTTCATAATAGGACCTTTATTTTTGCTCAAAACTGAGGAAAAAATGCACAAAAATGAAATAAAAAGGTCCTCTGCGCAAGTATTATTGAAGCCAAACACAGTTAGAACAGCAATGTGTACAATATGTAGTAGTTGAATATTATCAATATGATAATTAAAAGAAATGCTGATAAATAAGTGTGCAGTGATGACTTAATGACATAATTTATGATATTGATAATTTCTTCTCTGCCACATGTTCTTATACTTGCATGGGGCAAGCATGAGAGTATAAATATAAGTATAAATATCTGAATCTAAAGTCAAAGTTCACATGGTGGAAGTTTTATTTGTTGAATAGTAGTGAAACCCACCTATAACCAATTAAATAAGCTCTAATAAGTGCAGTTGTGTATTTACACTGAACTGATGATAATTAGCCTAACTGCAGCGCTCATTTCCTGTGTCGGAGCCTCTGTGAAGGTAACGCAGACGGAAAAACACAAGATAAACCCTACCATTTTAATAATGACAGAGCCAGGTCGTCTAACAGCGACCACACCTAGATGACTGCAGCCTTTTGTCGGTTTGTGTACACAATAACTACACTACGTCCTGTGGAAGTGTGAGGGGGGAGGGATTGGACTCAAGGTGAAAGTGAGTCTGTTGAATTACAGAGGATCCACTCATGACATTTTCATTTCAGGAGTTTGATTCATGTGGTTTTTCAGTTCTGATGAAACTGGACTTCAGACAGTTCTTCATAAACACCTTCTGAGGACAATACATCGAATTTGTAGGTAATTTTAGACATAGCTAGACATAGACAGACTTTATTTTGTTCAATTTAAGTTTATTTAGTTTATTTATTTATATATATGTGTGTGTGTGTGTGTGTGTGTGTGTATATACATACGTACATATACATACATATATGTGTGTGTGTGTATATATATATATACACACACACACATATATATATAAATCTGCTTCTACATGTCAGCAAACTGATCATGAATGGAAAGCTGAAGTGAAGAAAACAAACAATGAATAAACAAAGTAGTTCAGAAAATGAACAAAATAAACTGTAAAATGAACAAAATAAGCTGTAAAATGAGCACAAATTAACAAATTAGTTAAGAAAATGAACAAAATAAGCAAGAATATAAACAAAAATGAACAGATTAGTTCAGAAAATGAACAAAATAAGCAGGAATATGAACAAAAATGAACCAATTAGTTCAGAAAATTAACAAATTCATTAAGAAAAGGAACAAAATAAGGAAGAATAGGAAAAAATGAGTAAGAAAATGAACAAAAATCAACAAGATAAGAATAAAAATTACTAGTCTAAATTCCCTTTTGCATATTTCATTCATTTCCTTTTTTTTCTGCTCTTACCTTTATCTCTTACCATTTTTAATATACAGATGTATCTTTTTCACTAGTTGTTAATAATAGTTTCTTATCTTATCTTTATGGATGCGTTTATGTTTAATTAATTAGTGCCATTACATTAATGTCTGAGTTTTATGATAGAGACATAAGACATTGAAGAAATCCAACCATTTAGTAATATGTCATGCAGTTGTTTATGTTGTTGTTTATGGAGGCCTTACACTGACATGATAAACAGACAGTGTTAGTATTTCCTGTATCTGACAGAGACATGACTAATCCTGTGACCTTGACCATATTGTGGTTACGTTTACTGTGCTGCTGTTTATGGGTGAAACATGGATAGCGATATCATGTGTTCTCTGGTGCAGGATATCAGTGTGTAACGTATCAGATAGAACTGAATTCACAGCTTATTTTGAGGCTAATTTACATCCAATGGTAACAAATGACACCAAGGAAGAAAAATCCCCTGTTAAACTTTAAAAAATATTGATGTTTTTTTTAATCTCAAATCATTATGAACAGGACATCTTACAGCTGTAGACATGATGTGTCTCAACATTTATGTCCATATAGTTTATAAACATCAATGTTTCCTTCAAGTTCAATGTTGTAGAGGTACAACATTTAACCCTTTGTTGAGCAAGTGGCTATTTTTGGTAATTTCAGCAAGAGACATGTTGGTTTTTATAAGTATACAGTGACTCAGAGAGGTTTTATAGACATTTTGAAGCTATAAATCGTGAATGTGAGTGATTTTTTGTCAGTTTATGACCTTATAACAGCTGTTTTATTGCATGTTTTTACTTTTTAGCGAGTGCTGTGCGGATGTTTTATGGCAAGAGGAGGGAGACTGTTGTCATGGCAACCGATGAGGAGGTAGATGATGATGTCCAACAACACACTAAAGTGGACATTTTGAATTTCAGAGTATGTCAAAGAGTGAACTATAAAGGGTTAAAGTCATAGTCAGGGATTAAAAAAAAAAAAACAGAAAAAAAAATTCAATGTTGAGCGAGATGAAGTCAAAACCATCTCTTAGGCTTTTTAGAAGCAAAGATAACAATTTAAACCAAACTAACCTATGCAATCATATTTATCCCAATATAAAACTTTATTACCTCCGCCAAGGAGGTTATGTTTTTGCCAGGGTTTGTTTGTTTGTCTGTCTGTTTGTTTGTTTGTTTGTTTGTCTGTCCGTTAGTGTGCAACATAACTCAAAAAGTTATGGACAGATTTGGATGAAATTTTCAGGGTTTGTTGGAAATGGGATAAGGAAAAAATGATTAACTTTTGGTGGTGATCGGGGGTGGGGGGGCCCACGGGGGGGGGCCACTGATCAGCCTTGGCGGAGGTCTGCGCTCTCCGAGTGCTTCTAGTTATGACATTTGTTCTTATTGTTTTGTGAAAATGAGTTTGACAGCTCTGCTTTAGCTTTATAATATATTACACACAGATCTTAAACAGTAGAAGATGACATGTTTTAGGATGATCATGATCAGGTAATTTTAATAATAATTTCAGGCGACAGGAAAGGAAAAAAATAGCACTTTAATAGCACACACTGAATGAAAAAAAAGATATAGATACAGATATAGATATAAATATAGATATAGATATAAATATATAGACATTAACATAGATATAGATATAGGTATAGACATAGACATAAGTATCGATATAAATATAGAGATAGATATAGGTATAGATATAGACATAAGTATATATAGATAGATAGATAGATAGATAGATAGATAGATAGATAGATAGATAGATAGATAGATATAAATATGTGGATATAGTTATAGAGATAGATGTAGACATAAACATAGATATAGACATAGATATAAATATATAGATATCGATATAGACATAGATAGATAGATAGATAGATAGATAGATAGATAGATAGATAGATAGATAGATAGATAGATAGATAGATAGATAGATAGATAGATAGATAGATAGATAGAAATATGTGGATATAGTTATAGAGATAGATGTAGACATAAACATAGATATAGACATAGATATAAATATATAGATATCGATATAGACATAGATAGATAGATAGATAGATAGATAGATAGATAGATAGATAGATAGATAGATAGATAGATAGATAGATAGATAGATAGATAGACATGGACATATATATAGATATAGATATAGATGTGGATGTAGACATATAGACATATTTTACTGTTCTCGTGTGTTTTAGGTAAGTATAGGCACAGAAAAAATACAATTAAAAATAAAGAATAAGAATTTTTTTTTTTACCAGACTGTACACATATCGTGACACTAAACAGTAAATAACAGTAGTGCCGGTATATAAAAAAAAAACAATAGTGCATTATAGGAGGATCATCCAGCTGTTCATGTACCAGTGAATGACAAATATGCAAAATAATCAGGATTATTTCAACTATTTTGGAATAATTGTGACGGACATAATTAAACATGACATAAAAACTGGGGGTGTGTATGGAAGCGTCATGGTCCACACCAGACAGTGAATGCATCCTTTCACTTCTGCCTCCACGTCCTCTGCGTTTCAGACCTGTTTGATGCACATTCGTCTTTCTAACAGACGACGTCCCGATGCTGTGGTGAAATATACTCTTGCGAAACTGGTTACAAATTAATCCACTTCTCACATATTTCCTCAGTACAAAGTTTAGGACTCATTCCTTCCAATAATTCATGCGGTGGTTAATATTTGAGCCGGGCAGATAACCCCATCTACAGAATTAGACTCTTGCTCTTTGAACTGTGGACAATTTAGCGCTACATCGTCACACAATAGAGGTTATGAAACTTGTGTTGTAGAGTCGTCGGCCCGGGCCTTTGTGTACTGTTACATAAAGGGGGTCAAACGTACGGCCCGTGGGCCAAAAGCAGACCGCCAAAGAGTCCAGTCCCTCCCATGGGATGGATTTACAAAGTGCAAAAATTACACTGAACATAATAAACATAAAAGGTGTTCAAATCATTTTAGTTCAGGTTCCACACGATTTGGTGATTTATTCCAAACATGCAATGAAATTGAACATATATGCGAACAAGCAAACATGCTTAATAATACAAATATCAACAAGCATAATGATCTTAGACAGAAGAACAGCACAGTAGTTCCATTGTTCCTTGTGCCAGTATCAACATTTCCTGAAATTTTCATCCAAATCCGTCCATAACTTTTTGAGTTATCTTGCAAACACACAAACAGACAAACCAACGGCGACAAAAACATAACCTCTTTGGTGGAGGTAACTAGAAAAACACTTGGAGAGCGCAGACCTCCGCCAAGGCAGATCAGTCCCCCCCCCAACACCACCAAAATTTATTCATTTGTTCCTTGTGCCAGTATCAACATTTCCTGTAAATTTCATGAAAATCTGTCCATAACTTTTTGAGTTATCTTGCGAACAGACAGACAGAAACACAGACTCCGATGAAAACATAACCTCCGCTGTTACACTTGGCAGAGGTAAAAATAAGTTCACTTGTACCAATATTCTGCCCGTTATTAAATGTTTTGTGTATTTAAGTTGTAATGCACATGTGTAAATGATAAACCGAGGCAGAATGTTGTTAAAATTGCACTTATTTTTCTTAAGACATGTCAGATTGTTCATGGTTTTTAAGATTATTCACATTTTTATAATGTGATTTTTCTTTTTTCACTCTAAAACAATGTGACAAATTTGTATAAGATTGTTATTTATAGGTTATTATGTTATTATTTGACTGGTTCGACCCTGGAGCCTCTGAACGTCCAAATGGGTCATATGTGATGACCATGAAAAGATGACAAACTGTATTTTACACCAATTATTTCAGCCTTTTAATAAGTTTAGTGGTTTAGAAGTTATTAAACAGTTTAGATCAGTCGATGATTTTGGTTGACAGCGGATGTTTGGGTCTTTAAGGGTTAGTAAAGTAAAAATACCTGCAAAGTCAACAGGACTGAGGCAAATATAATAATGATTTGAAGACAATTCAAGTCAAACATTTGCTTTTTTCTCCGGAGGGTTATCCATAAAAGTCCTCTGTCCGATCCTGTTTAATGCTAAACTTTCCAGAAGTAGAAGTGGAAATGTTCCCACAACAAACGATAAAACTATGACTAATTCACAACATGGGGTGGGGGGGATAGGGGTTTACTACTGACCTTCAGCTAAATGTATGCTGGGAGTTGTGGACTTTGAACACATCTTTATGATCACTGATGCGAAACCATTTCTGTTTAGAAAGGTGTGTCTTTAGAACGAGGACAACCTCAACTCAACAAACAGGATTCATGACATAGTTGGACCCAAACAAATGGGATTCTAATACTAATAATAAGGATAATAAGGATAATTTACAAGAAAATAGTTTGTAAAATGCTGTAACTGAAGGGTGTCAAATATATGGCCCACAAACCAAACCCAGCCCGCCAAAGGGTCCAATCCTTCCCATGGAATGAAACTGTGAAATGCAAAAATTATACTGAAGATCTTAACAATCAAGGATGTTTAGATCATTTTAGTTCAGGTTCCACAAAGAGACCAATACGATCTAAAGTGCATCAGACCAGTAAAATACTATTATAATGACTCATAATGACTCATAATGACAACTACACATTTTTCATGTTGTTTTAGTGCAAAAAAAAAAAGTAAAATTGCATAAAAATATTTACATTTACAAACTGTCCTTTCATAAAATATGTGAATAACCTGAACAAATATGAACAACCTGAAATATCGTCAGAGAAATAAGTGGAATTTTAACATTATTTTATTGATCCATATTTGTTAATTTTTTGTAATTTTTGCTTATTTCTGTTCATTTTGTTCGAGTTTCAAATATGAAAAACTGGAAATGAAATATCTTGAATGAAATTTAACAACATTTTGTGGTCAGATTTTTATTCATTTTTGTCCATGTTTTGTTCATGTTATTGTTTGTTTTGTTCAGATTTGTTCGTTTTTTGAAATTTTGCATTTTTTATGTTCATGTTTATCAAATCCTTGTGTGTGTTTAATTCTTTTTATTGTTTATTTTGTTCATTTTCTTGTGCATTTCTGTTCATTCTGTTCATGTTTGTGAAATTTCAATCCATTTATTTTTTATAGGTAATTATGTTATTATTTTACTGGTCTTACCCACTTAAGACCATATTGGACTGTCAATAAAAAATGTGAATAACCTGAACAAATATGAACAACCTGAAATTTCTTAAGAAAAATAAATGTGATCTTACCAATATTCAGCCTGTTACTAAATATTTTGTGTATTTGTAGATCCACTGTGATCTGTAAGTTGTAATGCACATGTGAAAATGATAAACTGAAGCAGAATATGTAAAAATCACACTTATTTTTCTCAAGAAATTTTAGGTTGCATTTGCATTTACAAACTATTCTTTCACAAAAAATGTGAATAACATGAACAAATATAAAAAACTGGAAATGAACTGTCTTAAGGGTAATTTTAACAACATTTTGCTCTCAAAACTCTGTTCATGTTTTGTTCATATTTGTTCATTTTTTTGTAATTTTGAATTTTTTTGTTCATGTTTATCAAATCTTCGTGCATATTTTATTTTTGTTATTGTTTATTTTGCTCATATTTGTTAAGTGTGTTGTGTATTTCTGTTCATTCTGTTCATGTTTCTGATATTTTAATCCATTTTTGCCCTTATTTATAGGTTATTATGATTGTATTTTTGCAGGTCAGACCCACTTGTATCGTACTGGGCTGACTGTTGTAACTGTCCCATGCAACACTTCTCCACTCCTTTACTGTGGGTGGGTCCATGGACGTGTTCTGGAATCCTAACCCTGAGTGCATGACATTGCTGTGAGTACTTCCTGTGCCTTATGCAGGTATTTACCTTGTTGGGTCTGTGCGTTAAAGACACGCAGTCATGTGCAGGAGCAGCTGATCTCATATTGACACCTGTTGAAAGGTAGAACAGTGTATTTGAATATGACAAAGACAAAGGAGACACTGTGAGGAGACGGAGCCTTAATGTCCTTCAACGACAAGGTTAAAGAATCCCAACACGCCCACCAGGCCTCATATAAAACACACAACCATTAACAGGCTCTGACGAACACTGATAAGACAATATAATGCTGTAAATCTAAGAGCACTAAAATCCAATCCGGATCACTCCTGGACCTTCACTGTCACAGGCAGGAAGTAACATAAATACTTCTTTAATGTACTTCAGTAGAGTTTTAATTGTCCATATTAGTATTTATTTATTTTTTTATTCCAAGGCAAGGCATGTTTATTTATACAGCACTATTCATACACAGGGGAACTCAAAGTGCTTTACAAAGGCATAAAAAAATCCCAGAGGAAAAAAAAAAAGCAAGACATTGAAATGACATTAAAGTCAAAAAAAGAGAAAAAAAAGACATTAAAATCATCAGAGATAAAACGTGATTTTAAAGTGCATTCACATAATACAAGAAAGACATAAATTATATTAAAATCCTACTTTAAAATTAACATGAAAATTAAAATAGAATAAAGCAAGACATTAAAATAAAAAAAGTGCATTCCAACAACCTTACCTGAACTCCCTGCATTTTGAAAAATATTAATGCAAATGTTATTTCTACTACATGCTTCTGTTTTAACCCATAAAGTCCCAGTGCTACTTTTGTTGCAGTTCCCAAATGGATTTGTTGATTTAACCTTTCTTAAGTGATTTGTCCCCCTTTATTATAATATTATCCTCTGTATTTAGCATTTTTTTCAATGAAAATCAGGCATTTTCCCGCATTTAATTTACTGATTGTGTAGATGTTTATGAACGCTCAGATTAAAGTTGATCGACATAGTATCAGAAACAGAGAAAAATGAAGAAAATGTGACTTTTTCAACAAAATCTATCATTAACTGAACATAAAACAAGCGACTGAGCTGCAAAGATGAATTTAATCTAACCTGACTTTGTTCACACTTTAATAAAACCGAGGCTTAGAATAAGTCAGAATGAGAACTGCTGCATACTTTGCAGCTAGTTTATGGATGTAAACTGTACTTAAATAGAACTTAATCAACATCAAAATGTTTACGTTCCCAAATGAAAATGCCCAGTGCTACTTCTGTGGTAGTTCCCAAATGATTTTTTTCTCTATTTTTAATTTCTTAAGCGATTTATCACCATTTACTCAAATATTATGCTCAGTATTTTGCATTTTCAAGTAAAAATGAGCTATTTTCCTGTCTTTAATTGACTGATCATGTAGACAGTACATAAAAGCTCAGATTAAAGTTGAGGGTTAGTATTATCAAAAATAGAGAAAATGAAAGAAAAAGTGACGTTTGCAGTAAAATATATCAATAAATGAACATAAAACAAGTGCATCCATCCACTGTCATTAATTCAACTCCATGGGTTTTACTGGTGAATCAGTGTTGTAGAAGATGACGGTGTTTCCACGGTAACTACGGAGCCTCTGAACGTCCAAATGTTTGATATTTTCATACATTTGATAACCATGAAAAGATGACAAACTTCATTTTACACCAGTTATTTACATGTACTGATAGAATTAGTGGATAACAGGTATTAAACAGTTTAGATCAGTAGATGGTTTGGGTCACCAGTAGGTTTTTGGGTCTTTATGGGTTAATGCATCTGAGTGGAATTCTCCAGTCTAATGTATTGTTATTCTGCATCATTTCACGCTTTCACAAAATCAAGACCAAATGAGCGATGCATGAAAAACACACAAATACATAGAAAAGACTCAAGAGATGCAAGAGGAGCAAAAAAACAAACAAACAAACAAACAAAAAAAAAACAGCATATGTAGACATTAACACGTCTGTAGTCTGTAAATGTAGTAAAGTAGTAGTAGTAAAGTAAAAGACACAAGTTAAAAATAAAACAGAAAAAGACACAAGAAGAAAAAATACAAGATGGAGAATACGCAGACAAAAAAAAGAATACGCAATGAGACAAAAAAAAATACACAAGACAATACATAATGAGATGAAGAAATACAAGACGAAAAAGATGTAGAGATGAAAAATACACAATGAGAAGAAAAAATATGAGATGAAAAAACGCTGACGAAAAAAATGTGCAACAAGACCAAAAATACACAAGAAGAAATACAAGATGGAAAAAAATGCAATGAGAAGAAAAAAATACAAGGTGACAAACACGCAGAGACGAAAAATACGCAACATGGCAAAAAATACGCAGTGAGACAAAGAAATACAAGACAAAAAAAATGCAACAAGATGAAAAAATACAAGACAAAAAAAGATGCAATGATACAAAAAAATGCAAGATGAAAACGGTACAGACAAAAACTTACAAAAACAAAGATGTGAAACACACGAGACGAACAAATACAAGACGAAAATACAAAAAGACAAAAATGATAAAGGACACAATGAAAATTATGCAAACTGTAATGAGGCACGAGACAAACACATACACTTGGTTTCTGTTTTATTCATTTATTTATCTATTTTAACGAAGACCTTTACTAAAAACAGAACCATATCCTCAGTTTTTACCTGTTAATATAAAGCTTGGTTTAGATCATTGCATGAAAGCCGGCTGTAGAAATGTCCCCTGAAGGCTGATTTTGGACATTAATAATTTTTCGCCGTATCAGACAGAGGAAACAGAGTGTGTATTTTTTGTTTTTGACAGTACGGAGGCAGTAAAAGCAGATCGGTCCAGTAGCCTTGAAGGTCCACGACGAGCATATCTGAACTTTATCTGTTTAACCAACAGACGAGTCCCAGCCTGAATATGAACGAACGTCGTCAGTTTTTATTTGACGACAACAGGTTTGGAGTCATGGATCACATACAGCAGCACAGAGTATCAACAGAGTGTGTTTTTAGAAAAGGACGGTGTGTGTTTGCACTGCCCTTCACCTGCTCACTCCAACACACAGCACTGTCCAGACCAGCACTATTAAAACACATGACGCTATAGTCATAGTAGCACATGGAACTTGGCTCCACCCCCCTGACCTACACAGACAATTCTACTCGACCTTTGACCTGTTTCAACACTATGTTGAATAATAATAACCGCTTTTCCACTGACTTTACCAGGAATTTATTTACCTGGGTAAAAGACATAGATAGATAGATAGATAGATAGATAGATAGATAGATAGATAGATAGATAGATAGATACTGAAAAAAATTATGAAAAAAATAAACAGACGAGATAAAAAATTAATAAAAACTGAGCAAAATAGGCAAAAAAAATGAACAAAAATAAACAGAAAAACGTAGTACAATTACCAAAAACACTAAGTAAGTAACAAAAGGAATAAAACGACAAATATAAGCAACAAAATGAGTTAAAACATGAACTAAATATTCAAGAAAACAAACAAAGAAACATACACTGGGAAAATTAATAAAAAAAAAAAAAAAAACAGAAAATGAAGCAGAAAAAAATTAAGAAAAAAAAACAATGAATAAAACTGTCAAGAAAATGAACAAAATAATCAAAATGAGCAAAAAAAAAATTATGTAAAGAATCTCAACAAAGTAATTAAGAAAATAAAGAAAAATGACCAAAAAAATGTGTAAAATATCTTTTCATAATTTGACCTTCATTTTTGTTCTTCTTCGTGTCGTTCAGTGACTTTTATCAGTAGAAATAATCCTCGTACTGTTGGATCTGTTTAGTGTTAGCTTAGCGCTGTTGCTTAGCGAGTTTGTCTCATTGTTCTGTTGTTTTATTAAATTATCCATGACATACGCTGGTCTCAGACTGTTAGACTGGTTTACAGATTTGAACAGTTAAGTAGTTGTTTGAGTTTTGTACTGGTTTTGTTGAGATTCAAGCCGATGTTCTTGTTACATGGAAGTATAGAATGTGTGTATTGTGTAGTGTTACCATGGCAACACAGATGGAATTGGGGCTGTCTCTGGTACAACTGGGCTCAAGAGGCGACAGTTATTGCGGTGGAAAAGGGGCTAATTTTGTGTAATACTAACTCAGTTCCCCCCGGAAGAGCTGGAGGAGGTGTCTGGGGAGAGGGAAGTCTGGGCATCCCTGCTTAGACTGTTACCCCCGCGACCCGGCCCCGGATAAGCGGAAGAGAATGGATGGATGGATGGATGGACTAACTCAGTTCTTGAAATGATCCATTGGAACTTTGTTTGTTCTAAATGTTCTAATGGGAAAGAAAACAAAACAGGCAAGTCCGAACCCTCATGAATACAGTTATTTACAGGTGATCTGGTTCTGTCTGTGTTCGAATCCTGTAGTCTGGATGCAGGAGATCAACCTCCCAGTAGAAGTGGGCGGTACTTTCACTGGAGGAGAACTCAACTAATTCAATCAAAGTCCATACAGTCGCCGAAAAAATGATTAGACCGCCCTTGTGTTCTTCAATTTCTTGTTCATTTTAATGCCTGGTCCAACTAAAGGTACATTTGTTTGGACAAATATAATGAGAACAACAAAAACAGCTCAAAGTAGTTTAATTTCAGAGCTCATATCTATCCATTTTCCATGTTTTCTTGATAATAACCAACATCACTTCAGTTCTTCCATCAATATCTATGTCACTGTACTGACAAAAACAGTGCTTTTAGACATTCCATGTTTTCTTTTCTGTCTGTTTTAGTCACATGATACACACAGGAGTTAGGACTGGATTGTATAACCATTGTTTCTGATGGTCTAATAATTTTTTCCGCGACTTTATCGAGGTTATCATTGTTAACGAAAGCAAACAAAATGAGAAAAACTAGAATTGAAAAAACAATTTCGTTAACTGAAATAAATAAAAACTATAATTAAACGAAAAAATGATAACTAACTGAAACTGTATTGTGTGTTTACAAAACTAACTAAAACGGATAAAAATTATGGATAAAATTCCCTTCGTTTTCGTCTTTGTCAATGTTGGATTGATACGAATGCGATTTATTTCGCTCTAGCAATTTTAGCTAGCGGCACCGTACGGTACTTCATGGTCCGTCACTTGTGGTTTCCAGTCGTCTTCTGGTCCAAACTCTACCTGGAAACATGGAGGCTAAAGTTGGGAGAAAGCAGCAGAGTCCTGTCTGGGATTTATTTGAATACGACGGCGAAGAAGATAAAAGATACGACAAAACTAAAATTAATACTAAAACTAAGCATTTAGAAAAAAATGACAACTAATAAAAACTAACAAACCTGCTCTAAAAACAAATTAGAACGAACTGAATTAGAGAAAAAAAAGTCAAAACTAAATAGAATTAAACTAAAATGAAAAATCCAAAACTGTTAGAACCTTAGACTGTATGACTTCTCAGTGCTCAACAGTAAATATATGGATATTTCTGACCATTTACAGGTTAGAAACCATCAACATATGGACCGTTATAAGTAAAGGCACATTTTTAATATTTCGAAAATTTGTAAAAAAAATTTTTAAATTTCTCAAACATTGTAGACTTTGTCCCTAGGAAGCTGTAGTTGAGTTTGGAAGGAAGACCACCTCAGAGTTCAGACCAGTTTGAGGCCCAGCTAACCACCAGGTCCGGACAGTTCACCAGATGGGAGCTTTGACATGTGACCCAAACTAATGAAACTCGATTCTATGTGTTGGGAGTGAAGGATCCTCCACACCAACAGTAGCCGAGTCAGAGCAGATGGAAGTGACTACAGTTACACCAGCTGAGGGACAAAACTTATCCAACTAAAAACCAAACCGGTGTCAGGTCTCCAATGAATGTTTAATGACAGTTTGTGCAGTTTCTCAGCCATGATGGAGAAAACCAGGCGTCCTGTTGTAGTTCCATACAGATCTGGAATCTGGAAATGAAATGCATGTTCAATAATTGTGTCCATTCACTTCAGACAGATAAGAAGTCATATATGGACTTTCATTTGGGTCCACGACCTTTGACCTTTAGTGACTTTGAAGGGTCAAACTCAAATTCAACAATCTTCTCTGAATCTACTGGTCGGATTCACTTAAAATCTTTTATGTATCTTCCTTGGGATGATGTCTACAAAAAATTGTTCACAGCTTTGAGAAATTTACATTTTTGAATTTTTGACAATTTTTTAAAATAATTAAATTGTGCCTGTACTTACAGTTGCAGAAAAAATTATTAGACCATCAAAAGTCATCAAAAACAAAGGTTATGCAATCCAGTCCTAACTCCTGTGTGTGTCATGTGACTAAAACAGACAGAAAAGAAAACATGGAATGTCTAAAAGCACTGTTTTTGTCAGTACAGTGACATAGATATTGATGGAAGAACTGAAGTGATGTTGGTTTTTATCAAGAAAACATGTTAAATGGATAGATATCAGCTCTGAAATTAAACTACTATGAGCTAGTTCTGTTGTTATCATTATATTTGTCCAAACAAATGTACCTTTAGTTGGACCAGGCATTAAAATGAACAAGAAATTGAAGAAAACAAAGGCGGTCTAATTATTTTTTCTGCAACTGTAGAGTGGACCATGTTTTGATGGTTTAGAACATGTAAATGGTTACAGGTATCAATACAGTTACTATTGAGCACTGATAGGAAGTCTTATATGGACTTTATTTTGAGTCCATGACCTTTGACCTTAATGGGGTCAAACCCAACGTCACCAATGTCTACATTTCAACAATCTTCTCTGAAACTACTGATCAGATTCATTTAAAATTTTATATGTATCTTCCATGGGGCAATTTCGACAAAGTTTGGTCATAATATTGAGAAATTTTGGTGATTATGTTTTTTTTTTTCTTACCATTGTTGGTGTGTAATTCTGATAATGTAAGTTGATGGTTAACGGTTACCCATGGTAACACCACCAGGAATGTACTTTGTTTCTATTTTTCATGCACAGTTTGGTTCTATAATGTAAATACTGTTGAATGAGTTCATTCTAATTTGGTTTAAGCCTATTTTGTTCATTGCTCTGGCTTGAAGTCTAAGGACAGGAGTGAGTATTTGAAACGTTCTTATGTTCAGTTATTTGATGATAAGAATGGGGGTGGGATTAAATCAGTTTTTCTTCTTCCCACTCCTTTTCGAGTGTAGATGAATGTTTTTGGAATTGGAACTTGCAATGTATTCTGTAAATACTTGAAATAAACAAATGAATGAATGATGGAATTTTAGATGAATTTTGGAAGTATTACAAATGTGCCTTTACTTGTAATGATCCCTGTTTTAATGGTTTATAACATGTAAATGGTTACAGATATCGATATAGTTCCTGTTGATCACTGATAGAAGTCATATATGGACTTTGAATGAGTTGAGTTCTCCTCCAGTGAAAGTTCTGCCCACGTCTGTTGTTAGATTAATCTGCATCCGGACCACAGGACTGGAACATAGACCAGAACCTGACAACCTCACACATTCCACCTGTTATTGATTCCTGATAGAAAATGCTGGTTTGACACGGGGCCGTTCACTCCATGCTCAAACATCTCCCTACGCTTTGTTCCAGCCTCATCCACACAAACGTTCCCACCGTTCTTTAAGTTGCTATGACTCCATGTTTGTGGTGGAACCGTATTCTGACATGACACTAAACCTCAGCTTTTATCTCCCAGGAGGCCATGTGGTCTGTACACGTCATCCAGTGTTACTGCAGACAGGTAGACAAAAGGCCCGTTATCTCATAATCTTCTGAAAACATGGACCCACAGAGCTGTCGAGTATCTGTGTGGATGGAAAGTTAGAAAATGACACTGTGTATATGATTAGAAAAGGACTTTAATCATATAACTCACAAATGATATTTCAGTTCAGTATCATCTGGAAATAAATGCAAACATGATTAAAAAAAAAAAAAAAATGTACTGTTGGACCACCAACTGGATTATTCATCTTTATTTTGGAACCAAATTTACGTTGTTTAATCCCTAAAGACTTAGAGCTACTTTTGTTCCAGTTCCCATATGTATTTTTCTCTCTATTTAACCTCCTCTAAGTGATTTATCACCATTTATTCTAATAACTATTCTCTGTATTTTGCCTTTTTCAGATATTTTCCTATTTTTAATTCAGTGATGATGTCAGTGTTCATAAAAGCTCAGATTAAAGTTCAGATTTATGTCAGAAACACAGAAAGCTGAAGAAAATAATGACTTTTTCAGCAAATATATAATTAACATATATCAAGTGTGTCCATCCGCTGTTGTTTATCAAACTCCATGGGTTTTACTGGTGAATGTTTCAGAACCCAGAAGGCCATGTGTTTTTTGTGTTTGTGCTTCTTTAAAAAAAATCTTGATTTTTCCATCACTTTTTTGTTAATTTTGTACGTTATGTTGTTCATCTTCTTAATTTTGTATCTCATTTTCTTTATTTTATGTTCATTCTTTTTATTATTTAGCTCATTATGTTCACTATTCTGCTCATTTTCTCAATCATTTTGTTCCATTTGTTCATTATTTTGTACACTTTATTGATTGTGGCAACTTCCAAATACATTTTTCTTTAAATTTAACCATTACCAAGTGATTTATCACCCTTTATTATCATAATTATCCTCTGTGTTTAGCATTTTTCAGGTATTTTCCTATATTTAATTTACTCATCATGTAGATGTTCATAAAAGCTCAGAGTAAATTCAAAGGTTATTGCATCAAAACAGAGAAAACTGAAGAAAAACTGGCGCTTTTTTTTTTTTTTTTTAGCAAACATGTCATTAAACATCATATAAATTCATTTTTTTTTGGAAGAACATTCATTGAAAAACAGTATTATTTAGATTTCTAAGAATTTCTTAACACATAAATGATATTTAAACACAGAATCCACCTCTCATTTCTGGAACATCCATCAGAGGTGGATTCCAAAGGTGGATGGAGTGATTACCCATCATGCCTAGTGCCTACAGTACAAGCCTGTGGGGGCAGTGTTATGATCTGGGGTTACTTCTGTTCATAGATGTTGTGACAATCCTTCTGCTCCTTTTCATACAACTAAATAACACTAAAATCATTTTCAGGTTTTTTTTTTTTGTAGAACAGGATACATTTCCTTCTTTTGTTTTGATGGTTTTCTGTTGATAATTGCTTCGGCCGTCGTGTATTGTGATTTTTAGATCCTCCTGAAACCCAGGAAAGTAAAAGTTTTGTCTTATTTACATAAAATAATTGTCTTGATTGGAGTTTTTTCAGAGATTTTTTTTTTTTTTTATTATGTTTTTATCGTCTTTTCCTGTTGGGTCCCAGGGGGCTAATTACTGCTGTGCCAATTAAGCTAATTGTGCCGAATGTCTGTAATTTACTTCATAGTTATTCTATATGTTTTATTTAAATGAACAATCCACACTTAATTTAGCATCTCCATTATGTAACAACACAAATAATAGTTGTTGTTTTTTTTTAATAATTGTGAATACATTTATGCAGTTATGAGTTACGGTTATTTTGTTTTTCATTTTAGCTTTTAGTTGGTTTTCTTTCTTTTTTTCAGCTTTTTTTTTACTTCCTTCTGCTCCTTTTCATACATCTAAATAACACTAAAATCATTTTCAGTTTTTTTTGTATAACAGGATACATTTCCTTCTTTTGTTTTGGTGGTTTTCTGTTGATAATTGCTTCGGCTGTTGTGTATTTTGATTTTTAGATCCTCCTGAAACCGGGGAAAGTTTTGTCTTTTTTTACATTAAATAATTATCTTGAGTGAAGTTTTTTCAGAGAAATTTTTTTTTTTTTTTTATATTATGTTTTTATGGAACATCTTTTACTGTTGGGTCCCAGGGGGCTAATTACTACTATGCCAATTAAGCTAATTGTGCCTAATGTCTCTACTTTGCATCCTGTTGTTGTAGGTGTTCCATTTAAATGAACAATCTACACTTAATTTAGCATCTACATCATGGCAACAACGCAAATTATTGAGTTTTTTCTTATAATTGTGAGTAAATTCAGGCATTAAGAGGATAAATAAAGTTCAAATGAATGCTCAGACTGACTTTGTATTTGCAGTGAATACATCAGTAACACATTCTGGACAGTGGTTTATATATATATAGTGCAGTAGGAGAGCATGTGCATAATGGTTCTGCTAAGGACTGGAACGGCCCTGGTGACCCTTCAGGTGACTGTGGACTTTGTGATGGCTCTGAACTCATTAACAGAGTCGTTCTGCAGAGGAGTCACCTTGTCCCTGCAGATCTGCTCCGTCTTCCTCTTCCTGCCTCTCCGTCCAACCCCCTCCTTACTACCACTTCGTCTTAGTGTCTGCCTGCGTATATACATCATCACTACTACACCTGCAGAGACTCCGCCCCCTCCACCTCCACGTGGGCCCGAGGCTGACGGGCCACGCTGACCTCTGGAGGGACGACGTCACTCCTGTTCTCACCACCGGGTTTCTACTGTATATCGGACGTTTCCTCTGCAAGGACGTCCCACTCAAGTAACTGCAGACAATAGGCTCCGCCCCCCTGAGGATGAACCAAGCACTGAACCAGGAAGTAAGGACTGCAGCAGCACAGTGTCCTTCCTGCTGTTCACCTTCAACTTTTGTCATTCTCACACACGGATATTTATTGCGTAGCGCATGATAGCATCAGATAGATAAGAACGTGAATTAATGCAACTGTCAAAACACACACCATGGAATGCTCATATATGGACGCTCGCATCATTAACCCCTTACTGCCCAAATGTATCTACAGTTATGTTGTTCCTGTCAACAAAATGCTAAATTCAATGGCAATAAACTGAACTAGAACTGCAGCTATTGATTATTTTTGTAATTTTGACTCATCTGTTGATTATTTTCTTTGATTTGATTTAACAATTATTTAAATATGCGAAAAAAAGAAAAAGTTAAACCGTGAAATGTCAATTTGTTCTTTATTCCAGAACCAGAAACAACAACCATAGAAAGTATAAAAGTAAAAGGATAAATAAACTTACTAACAACTTCAGATGAACTAACATACAGTTTTGTGTTGATCATGTGCGTCACAATAAGTGTCCGTGTGAAACAACAATGGTGGAACCAATGTTTAGCAGCAGAGAAATTAAGGAAACGATGCTTCAATTCAGGACATTTGTAATTAAATAATTTTTTAATCTAAACTGAACTTATCACATGTAATAACTATGACATGTATTAGTGACATTAGACATAACTGTCATAACAGTAATTACATTTTCCAATCTCAGGTATGTAGATTATTTTATTGATGCGACTATTGATCAGTTATTCCAGTCAACATATCAAATAAAACAGAAATGACCTGAAAACATGTAGAATGTTGTGCATAAACATGTTAAAAGAGAGCGTAGGTTTGTATTTCAGATCAAAAGACAAAAGAAAAGAAGAGAAAGACGTGGTGTGTGTTTTTTTCTTCCCTCTTTCCACAGTTACTCGTTCATCTCAGTGAATCTAAGGACAGACTGCAACGCTGCTGTGTTCAGTGGACTGAGACTGCTGCAGATGAACACATGCACACACACACATGCACACACACATATGCACGCACACACACACACACACACACACACACACATAAAAGCTGCTCTTGCTACCAGCATGGAAAGT
Organism: Sphaeramia orbicularis; assembly: GCF_902148855.1. Lineage (NCBI taxonomy): Eukaryota > Metazoa > Chordata > Actinopteri > Kurtiformes > Apogonidae > Sphaeramia > Sphaeramia orbicularis. The sequence continues at coordinate 2,831,715 of NC_043958.1, forward strand.
GTCGTTGGTAACAACAGAACATTTCTGCAGAAGAAGAAGAAGGTGAACCGGAATCAGATGGTAGAGCCTTCAACCTGCACATGCCACCGGTGACAGAGGAGAACCCACATGTACACCCAGAGGAGAACCCACATGTACACCCAGAGGAGAACCCACATGTACACCCAGAGGAGAACCCACATGTACACCCAGAGGAGAACCCACATCCACACCCAGAGGAGAACCCACATGTACACCCAGAGGAGAACCCACATGTACACCCAGAGGAGAACCCACATCCACACCCAGAGGAGAACCCACATGTACACCCAGAGGAGAACCCACATGTACACCCAGAGGAGAACCCACATGTACACCCAGAGGAGAACCCACATGTACACCCAGAGGAGAACCCACATGTACACCCAGAGGAGAACCCACATGTACACCCAGAGGAGAACCCACATCCACACCCAGAGGAGAACCCACATGTACACCCAGAGGAGAACCCACATCTACACCCAGAGGAGAACCCACATGTACACCCAGAGGAGAACCCACATCCACACCCAGAGGAGAACCCACATGTACACCCAGAGGAGAACCCACATGTACACCCAGAGGAGAACCCACATGTACACCCAGAGGAGAACCCACATGTACACCCAGAGGAGAACCCACATGTACACCCAGAGGAGAACCCACATCCACACCCAGAGGAGAACCCACATGTACACCCAGAGGAGAACCCACATGTACACCCAGAGGAGAACCCACATGTACACCCAGAGGAGAACCCACATGTACACCCAGAGGAGAACCCACATCTACACCCAGAGGAGAACCCACATGTACACCCAGAGGAGAACCCACATGTACACCAGAGGAGAACCCACATGTACACCCAGAGGAGAACCCACATGTACACCCAGAGGAGAACCCACATCTACACCCAGAGGAGAACCCACATGTACACCCAGAGGAGAACCCACATCCACACCCAGAGGAGAACCCACATCTACACCAGCATGTTCTGTTGTTCTTATATATTCTACTCTTCTTATATGTTCTGTTCTTATATGTTCTTATATGTTCTGTTCTTATATGTTCTTATATGTTCTGTTGTTCTTATATGTTCTTATATGTTCTGTTGTTCTTATATGTTCTTATATGTTCTGATGTTCTTATATGTTCTTATATGTTCTGTTCTTATATGTTCTTATATGTTCTGTTGTTCTTATATGTTCTTATATGTTCTGATGTTCTTATATGTTCTTATATGTTCTGTTCTTATATGTTCTTATATGTTCTGTTGTTCTTATATGTTCTTATATGTTCTGTTGTTCTTATACGTTCTGTTGTTCTTATATGTTCTGATGTTCTTATATGTTTTACTCTTCTTATATGTTCTGTTGTTCTTATATGTTCTGATGTTCTTATACGTTCTTATATGTTCTTATAGGTTCTTATAGGTTCTGCTGTTCTTATACATTCTGTAGTTCTTATATGTCGTGTAGTTCTTAAATGCTCTCTTGTTCTTCTATGTTCCGCTGCAGTTCTCTGACTGTGCTCTGTAAAATGCTGATGGGGACGTTCTTTCTCCTGTTTCTGCTCAACCACAGAACACACTGGCAGCACTTTAGAACATTCACATATAACAGATGAACCACACTCATACACAGACTGAAGGAAAACACACAGAACTAATGATCCTTTAGAACAGAACCCACCATTAATGAACCCACAGAACACTTTGACTCACATTTAGAATACTGTTTTTGTTTGTTTCAGATACTGGAATCAAGTATAAGAACAAGAAATGATCATCACTCACACACACACACACACACACACACATAAAGCTAACACACCTAAATATACATGTTAAACATTCTATTATAACTGATAAATAGAAGAAATTCAAGTGTGCAAAAGTGTCTGTACAGCAGTGGAAACTAATTTTCTGACACTTTCAGTATTTTACAAAATCTCGCATTATCATTAAATATTTGTGGAAAATTGAACCTGAATAATAATAATAATGATTTAAAAAAAAAGGTCTTGATTGGCTCTTTCCAAGTTTTTAATCAAGACAGTTATTATAGATTATATACTATATAGATTAAATATATATTCTAAGGCAACAATGATGCATACAATTCCATTTCATAAAAAATGTATCTGTAAATAAAGTTGAATCATGCTGTTTCCAATCCACACAATCATTTAATGTAAAAAAAAAAAAAAAAATCCTTTTCTGCTTCTCAGAGGTTAAACACACATAAAACCAGTCACAGGTGTGTTCAACACCTGCTGAACACATGATAGAAATGACAGATGGAAAAAGAGCGATTAGAATCTGCACAACAAAAGTTAGTAGTCTGCAGGTTTGACTAGTGCTGCATTCATGGGCTGTCGGGAAAATGAGCCTTTCACTTGTAAATTCGAATTATGTTTTTGTTGTGTTCAAGTGTTTTTGTGGTCGCAGTGAAATGAAAAATGGCTAGTACACAATTGATCATGACCTGCTACTTGGGGACATGCTAATTCATCTGCTACAGTATTTTTTAAATTATTATTTTCTTGCAATTTTTTAATTTTTTTGGAAATTATGTTTATTATAAATGCACAAAATTATCATTCAACAGCAGCCGAACATTACCAAAAGCTTCTTTTTTTGTTGTGTCATTTGCGATGAATCCCTCGTTGCTGTCCGCCATGTTGAAAAGGTCAAAGGTTATTTCATCTTCAGCACCTTCTTGTTCTCCAATTATGACGTGATGGTGCGTTCATGTCAAATTTTCAAGTGCGTATTTTCAGTTTTACTACAACTACCTTTAGTAAATTGGTCTGTCACTTCATATTGTAACACTATTCTTCTTTCCTTTTCTAATTATACCTTTACTTACTGTTGGATCTACATTTTTATTCTCTTTTATTTATTTATATTTTGTCTATATATGTTTAATTTTATTTATTCTTGTACTTTTAAAGTCCTCTTATTATTAGTTTATGGTTATTGTGGCTTGGAATGTCTGATGTTTAGTATATTCTTGTTATATTCTGTCATTTGTATGTTCTATTGATGAATAATAAAAAAAAAATTCTTGGAGAGGGAAAAAAAGAGTTCATGCCCACAATTTTCCATAATTCCTATAGCACGTGAAGGCAGCATTAGATGCTCAAAAACAGCAGCTCGTATATTTTCTGTGATGCCACTGTTTAATGTCCCTGCAGGGCGTTGTCATATAAGCTCTGTTTAGGATTTACAGACTCAGTTATCTAACTAAATGTTCCACCAGAACCTTTAAAGAACAGATTAAAAACAAACTAACTATGACTTACAATGACCTTCATGTGTCTGGTTTTGATTATAGTGTTAAAAGCAGATAGTTTTAAAAAATGAGAAAATATAAATGAGTTACTTTTCCAATCATAAAAGCACAGATTTCACACCAGTCCAAAGGTGTTTGTGTTTTTTTTTCTGGGTAAGTGTAGTACCTGACTGTCCATTTACATCCACTGACTTTAAATAGTGTCCAGATCCGCACATGCGCAGACTGGTGGCTTCTTGGTTTTATATTTCTGCACTGTCAGCGTTCTGAGCCCTTTCAGGTGTGATTCACTGTCATAGAGCTGAATGTGACCTCCATTCTCTGCAGTTGGAGCAGAACATGCACAGGACTGTCTGCCATCTGGTGGACGTCACACGGTACTGCACGTTCTGATTCTTTTTTTCTTTTTTCAGGTTTAAAGGCAGATGGCGTCCACAGTTACATGGCCGCCATCTAGTGGAAGTTACACAGTACTGCATATTTATGTATGTATGTATGTATGTATGTATGTATTTGTTTGTTTGTTTGTTTATTTGTTTGTGTGTTTGTTTTGAACCCTTGTATGGTGTTTGGGTTGTTCTCATTTTTTATTAGAAGAAAAATGATGAGTTATTATTTTTTAAAATATTTTTTCCCTCTTATATCTTGATTATATTACATTTTATTCCAAAAAAAACAACAACAAAAAAACAACAAAAAACTAATAACAAGTAGCACTTTAATTCATAAATGTGATCTAGCAAAGGCAAAAGGCACATATGGCAGAACACAGCGTTTATAAAAACAGCTTGGTTCCTGTTGCCCTCACTGAGCTCAATAAGAAATAGTGACGTTGCACTTTACTAACTTATTTTAGTTATTTATGCCATTTCTTTGCTCTATTTATTATTATTGTGACTTCAGATTTTTAAATTTTTAAATTTTATGTTCTTATCCTGGTTTTTATCCCAGATTGTTTTTATCTCTTCTGGTTTTTATTGTGTTCTATTGCATCTTGTTTTTATTTATTTGATCTTATTTATTTATTTTATTCTTTTACTTATCCATGCTGCTATACTGATGAATGCTGGAACACTGAGCACTTTTTGTCCTGTCTGTAAGTGTGATCAAGTACCTGCCCTACATGTTTAACGTATGTATTGTTGTAATACCAAAGTAATCACCGAGACTGCAAAACAAATCTACCTTCGGGTACAAATAAAGTAACCTTGACCTTGACCTTGAATATGAACCTCCTAAGACCCAGCAAATGTCAGCAAAGTACAAGCTTTGTTTTGTTTTTTATTAAATAAGGGCCTATATTGGAAACATCATGATGCAACAGTTTTTTCAGATGTAGTTTTACGTTTTTTTTATGGAATGTCCTTTGTGGTGGACAGTTTTCTTTTTTTGTTGTATAAAGTTGTGAAACTTGTCCACAAATGTGGACAGAAAACCCACAGCTGGGTCTGAGGAGGTTAAACATACAGTATATGCTTTTTATGTTGCTTGTAATTGGGATGAAGTGAACATCTGTTGAGTATTTTACCATTAAATTGTTTGATTATGTTGAATTAAAAACCCACTAATGCAGCAGGTCCACCACACCCACAAATAAAGGCTGAAAAACAAACATCTGAACACCACACAGGGGTTAAAATAAGATAGAATAAGACTTTATTTATCCCACTGTGGGGACATTTCACAGTTAACAGCAGCAACATACAAAATACAAGTGGAAAAAAAAAAAAAAACAGGTAGAAAAAACCACAAACAAGTCAAAATTAAAAAATAAATATAAAAATAAGCTGTTGTTCTAGTTAGTGTTACCATTATAATTATCGCCATGGTTGTTATTGTTACTATTGTTGATATTTTCTTATGAGGGTCTTTACCACCTTTTTTTTCTCTTTCTTTCTCTCCTTCTCTCTTCTCCCTTTCTTCTCCTTCCCCCTGTTCCTTCCTGTCAGGTCCAGCATCAGAATGTGGTTCAGTGAAACCCGAAATACAAACAGTGGTATATCTAAAGGAGCCTCATATACTTTATACAGTTCCCTTTAGCAAAGCAAATTTGTTCAGTGCAACAAGGCCACCAGAGCTCCATTCTGCTGTTATGATGCAGGACAAGACAAGTAGAAAAAAAGAATTAGGTATTTATGCACATACATGGACATAAATGATATGGAGTTTTATGATTTTGAGGTTTAAGGGCAGCTGGGATCTACAGCGTTACATGGCTGCCACCTAGAGTTTTAAAGATCTGCCATCTGCTTGATTTGGCTGCATCCTTAGAATGTACTGCTGCGTTCCCACTGCAGGTAAAACTGACCCAAATCTGCCTTTTTACCTATGTTTGACCCATATCTGATTTTTTTAATGACAGTCTGAACAGCATCAGTCTGTTTTCCATGTCATATTTGAACAAATATACAGCTAAACTTCACACTTTTTTTTTAACCTGTAAAGACATTTTTGTGGCAACTTCCAAACAAAATTTTCTCTACATTTACCTTTTCCAAATAGATTTGCCCCCATTTATCATAATATTATCTTCTGCATTTTGCATTTTTCAGTGTTAATCATGCATTTTTCTATATTTAATTTACAGCAGCTATAAAATTCGTAACATGTACGTTTTCACAAACTTTTTCCCTCTAAAAATGCTGTAAATTAAACTTCATGCAGTAAAGTTTTGTAATATTCCATTCAATTTACAAATTTAAGGCTGTAGGTGGCGCTAATGAACCAATATAATAATACAATAATAAATGAATAAATGACATAGAAGAAGAAGAGCACAGGCCAGTAGTGTTGTTTTTTTATTATTAGATAGATAGATAGATAGATAGATAGATAGATAGATAGATAAGGTTTATTACAGACTCATGGTCCACATTATTATTATTATTTTATTATTATTTTTTCCTGCTCATCTACTTACCACACTCCAGTCCTGTAGGTGGCGGTAATGAATATGTTAAGCCGCTAATCAAAACCAAAGAAGAAGAAGAATCAAAACCACAGAAGAAGAGCACAGGCCTCCACTGTCGTCATGAGTTAACTTGTCACAAAACAGACGTGTAGTTGTATTTATACGTAGTTAAAGGTTATTTTCAGTATAAGTTATGGATATTGCGTTGTATCTAATAGCTGCGGCTATTCTTATAGTCTTGATTGTGTTTGCGTTGAAAGTGCGCAGGAAAACACAGGAAGGTAAGGAGCTAAAACTCAGCTAGCTAAACTAAGCTAAATGCTAGCTTGTCATTCTGCTCTAAAACAGGTTTGTTAGACCTGTACGTTATGTATGTAGAAACATTGTCTTGAATATACATTATTGTGCATACGTTCTTAGATACTCTTTAGATATACTCAGCATTATCTACTTATTACTTAATGTTTGAAGCTAACGCTACGTCAGCTTACAGTTGTTGACAACTGTCATGAACTACGGAGGCCGCAGTGGGTCATTTAAACAACTAGTGCTGTATTTAAATAACCGGGAAAGCACAGTTTGTGCACACAGAAGTAATTAGGTTGTAAAGGGATTAAACTGAGTTCCCCGTATGTTAAATTTTCGTTATTGAGAAAAGCAGTAATTATAATTATTTGTCAAAGAGCATATGGACTCTTTAATATACTGCTTTTATTTGTGGTTTTATTGATTTTATTGTGTCTAATGGCTTTTATTGGTTTGATTTTCACATCCTGGCTTGTAGCAAGTATGTTACAGACCAAATTTATTATTAATAACTTTGCAATGTAAACATTTGTTTACAACTCTTGATAAACTGACAGATCCTGAACTTGAATGTGGGAGAATAATATTGAATAAAAGGTCAAAGATTTGAAATGTAACTACTTTTTTGAGAACAGCTGTCAGTCCAACCTGGTGAAGAAGGAACTCAACAGTAGTAGAGTTATATGATATGTTTACTTTCAGTCCTTGATAAATATTCATAATCATACAGTTGTGCTGCTAAGTTGTCAGCAGAGTAGAATGTTCTTTGTTTAGTCTCTGTTAAGTTCATTAAGTATTTATTTTATGAAAGTTTATTTGACTTGTGGTTTGTTCTTTTCATGTTGAGCTGATGAACAGCAGCGGCGGGATGTGGTTCGGGCGGTGGCACCCCCCCAGCGGGCGGCAGCGGAGGACCGGGGAGCCGGGATGCCTCGCCGGAGGAGGAACCTCGGCACAGTGATGGCGAACAGGCAACCACAAAGAGCCCAAAGAGAACCTGTGGAACAGGGTGAGCTCACCTTGGAGACCCAGCTATGCATTTATGTTAGAAGGTTGGGGAATCGGTTTGTTACTGAGGGCAGAGACATTGATGGATAATATGCCCTTGAGCAAGGCACCTAACCCCCTCCATTTGCTCCCTGGGCACCTGACATGGCAACCCACTGCTCCCACTCTGCAGCATGTTCCAGCTAATGATGGGATAAATGCAGAGGGTAAATTTCCGTGTGTGTTTGTAAAATGCACTAACTGTTAGAGACCCTTAATTGTAAAGTAATAAATTCTTAATATAGTTCCATCCTTTGGAGAAGTGGAAGGTTGAGCCACGTCATCCCCTCGTCGTCCCCATGTCATCTTCATGTCATCCTCATGTCATCCCCAGGTCTCCTTTGGCTGCAGTGGCCAATTACTATGTAAAAGGAACTCAGTCTATAGCTGAACTTTTGCTCATCTTGCACCTTTTTTAGCAGCTCATACATTCAGCCAACACTTGTGTTAAACAGAATGTGAACTATTGAGGAAGTGAACTGGGTTTTCAGAATCGAAACTGCTTCAGAATACTGAAATATACCTTAAGTTAATAAAAACTTTAGTATGGGTTTAGTATGTTACGGATAAAATGTATTGATAATTAAAATTTTATCATATCAGCAGTTTTTTACAACTCTTGATACCCCAACACCTGTACATCCTGCTCATTTTTATTGATACTGGACTCACTTTTGTGTGTGTGTCTTATAATTGTCTTGTGTATTTACCCTGAACACTTTACAGAACATAAAAACTTAATTTCATTCCACTGTACAGTAGTATTTTTGCAGTGACAGTCTGTTCTATTCTATAAGTCCTCTTAGGTGCAGAGTAAAGATGGAGTCTAATAATCACTGTGTTGTTTCAGAGGAAGAGCGAGTGGAGGAAGAGGAGGCAGAACAGCAGAGTTTCCAGCCCACAGTGAAAATGGGAGCCAAAAAGCAGAAAAAACTGGAGGAAAAACAAGCCAAGAAAGCTCAGAGAGAGGTGAGGGGGAGTCGATCTGAATGTAAGAATGTGAAACAAATGAGGAAATGAACAGTTTTCATTAAAAACGGAGATTCTTCTACTCACCTACTGATTCAAATCCATGCCTTATGGATGTCACATGGTATCTGTGCCCAGTTATGAGGTGTTTTGTTGTTCTGTTTGCAGGCGGAGATGGAGGAGAGAGAGGAGAGGAAGAGGATGCAGGAGCTCAGAGAGCAGGAAAGACGACAGGAGGAGGAGAAGGAGCGACTGCTCGAACAAAAACAGGTCACCCTCTCATTTTAATCAAATCACATTATCCACATTGGTCACACCAGAAGGGGAGTCCGGGGTCACTGCAGGGTCTCCAACTCCTCAGCAGTGAAAGTATCTGTTGTCTGTCCTAAAAGTCGCTAAATTACATCATCACCTCATCTGTATGATTGTAAATGTGCATGTAATTGTAATGAACAATGCAGGAGAGGAGAATAACATTGTGCTAGAGACAAAAAGTGAGTAAAAAAAACACCCTAAACAACAAGAAATGTACAAAAATTTTGAAAAATTAAGTAAATGAATGAAGAAATTAACAAAAACAAAGAAACATTGAGTAAAATAATGAAGAAATGAACAAAACTGAACAAAATTTTTTTAAACGAAGAAATGAGCAAAAACGAAGAAACATTGAGTAAGTCAATGAAAAAATTAACAAAATGGAACAAAAACTGATTAAAATAATGAAGAAATGAACAAAACGAAGAAAAATTTTGTGAAATAATGAACTCTGTCAATTCTGTGTGAGTTTTTTTTCTTCAGTTTGGTTTGGTTTTTAACCTCAGTTTTACGTAGGAGCTGACAACAACAATTCATGGTAAAACATGAACATTTAAAATTTTTAGTCGAAACTAACAAAACAGAAATGAAGGGAAACATCACAAGATTGTGGTGTAAAATTTTAAATGCATTTCAGATAAAATTTAATAGAAAAAAAAAGAAAGTTATTTTCAGTGTTTTTATCAGCAGCCACAGTTCCATATGTGTTGCTATGGTAACACAGTGCAATGCTGGTAGCAATCTACACGTCCTATACGTCCATGTAACCATAGAAACATCAGCTAAAAACACCAAGGACTTAAATGGTTGAATGTGTGATGCTAATGTAAGGAGTAGAAAATAAAGAAATTTATGCTCAAATGTAGGAAGTAAAAGGACAAAGTAGTAATAACTGATGATGTGACGGGGTTGATGTGTGTTTCAGGAGGAGGAGGAGCGCCGAGCCAAGGAGGAGCAGGAGAGGAGGGAGGAGGAGGAGTACCTGAAGCTGAAGGCGTCGTTTGTTATCGAAGACCAAGGAGAGGAGGAGCAGCTGACGGAGGACCAGGTTAGCTAATGTTAGCACTACGGCTAAGTTCACGCTGACACAAAAAGACACAAAATCTGAGTTTTCTAGTAAAGATGATGTTATTAGGAACGTATACACACAGAATATAAACATAATGTACACAAAACAGATACTGTCCATTTGTCAGTGTCAAAAACTGTAATATCCCTGTTCTGTGTGGTCACGAACCAAATCATACAATAACACACACGAAAAATAAAATTAAATCAACATGGGTACACTTTTTTTTTTTTATAACAAATTGAAAAAATATAAAAAATGAATAAAACTCAACAGAAATTTAATAAAGTTATGAAGAAATGAACAAAACTGAAAAAAAAATTGTGTAAAATAATGAAAATAGAACCAAACTGAAAAAACTGAATAAAATAATGTACAAAATGTGCAAAACTAAACAAAAATTGAATATAATAACGATTAAAATGAGCAAAATCAAACATGAGCTGAAGACAATTAACCGGAAGTTTGAGTCTACAGACAAACACGATAATGGACTGAAACATCTAAATTAGCATTTATCGAGGATCATATTTTTGAAGTACATGTAAACACATCAGATCTGATTATTACAATTATCTGATTATCAACAGATTTTTCATTTCATTTTTCATCACATTTTTCATTCAGTGATGGTTTTAAGTGTTTGTGCTCATTTCCAGTCTCGGAGTCTTCTCCAGGAGTTCATTGACTACATAGAGGTAAGTCCGTCTGCCTTCACCCTGAGCTCCTGCTGAACTGTTGATCAGTTTCATTCATGGTCGTCTGTGTTCTTCCAGAGTTCTAAAGTGGTTCTGCTGGAGGACTTGGCCTCTCATTTTGGAATGAGGACGCAGGACGCCATCGCCAGGCTGCAGGATCTGTTAGCAGATGGATCACTGACCGGTGGGTGGGACTGACCGTTCACACAAGGGTTAACATTCAACACACACTGATGGATGGATGGATGGATGGATGGATGGATGGTAGAAAGACTGTATGAAAATATCACACAAAATACTGAAAAATACTGACAATATACAAAAACTACAAAGATAAAATATTAAATGTACAAAAAGCTAACTCTATATTACAGACTAATTTAATGTAATCCATGTAACGTAATCTAGTATGACCTAATATAATCTAATATAACATAATATAATAGAATTAAATCTAATCTATTGTAATGTAATCTAATCAAATCTAATCTAATGTAACCTAATCTGAAATAATCTAATCTAACCTAATATAATGTAATCTCATGTAACCTAATCTAATGTCATGTAATCTAATGTCATCTATTATAATCTAGTCTAATATGTGACCTAATATTAACCAATGTAATGTAACCTAATCTAATGTAATCTAATCTAATATAATGTAACCTAATCTAATCTAATGTAATGTAATCTAATCGAATTGAATCTAATGTAACCTAATGTAATCTAATGTAATCTAATATAGTCTATCCTAATCTAATATGTAACCTAATCTAATCCAATCTAATGTAATCTACTCTAATGTACTATAATGTAACCTAATGTAATGTAATGTAATCTATCCTATCCTAACCTAACCTAATCTAATCCAAGATAATGTAATCTAAACTAATACGATCTAATCTAATCTAATCTAATCTAATCTAATCTAATCTAATCTAATCTAATCTAATCTAATGTGCCATGGGCAGGTGTTTGTCCAGTGTTGGTTCTACCGTTCTTCATTTCCCGTCTGTAGGTGTGATCGACGACAGGGGGAAGTTCATCTCCATCACCCCAGAGGAGCTGGACTCGGTGGCCCAGTTCATCCGACAGAGGGGGCGGGTGTCCATCACAGAACTGGCCCAGGCCAGTAACTCTCTGATCAGCCTGACGCCGGAGAGTCGTAGCAACGCCTGAAGGACCCACGACCAACAAGCTGAAAGCAGAGGATGAAGGCCACACATGACCACACGTCCCAGCAGGACACGACTCCTGTGGGTCAGACCAGTACAAGAAGAACACAACCACCTGTAAATAATGACAACTACACACTTCACTGTGTTTTACAGTGAAAAAAAATCTAATTACATTATGGAAAATATTTACATCTACAAACTATCCTTAATATAAATATGAATAACCTGAAATTCCTTAAGAAAAATAAGTTCAATTTTAACAATATTCTGCCTCAGTTTATCATTTACAACTTACAGATCACAGTGGATCTAAAAATACACAAAACATGTAATAGCAGACAGAATATTGGTACGATTACATTTACTTATATTAAAATATTTCAGGTTATTCACATTTTTTATTCATAGACTAATATGATCTGAAGTGGCTTGGACCAGTAAAATATTAACATCACAACCTATAATTAATGTTAAAAATTGACAAAAATATGAGAAACATGAACAGAAATAAACTAAAAATCAACAAATGTGATCAAATTAAACAGTGACAAGAACAAAAAATAGTAACAGGCAGAATGTTGGTCAAATTATATTTACTTATATTAAATAAATGTAAATATTTTCATGTAATTTTATTTGTTTCTCTAAAAAATCTAATAGAAAAATGTGCAGTTGTCATTATTTACAGGTTATTATTTCACTGCTCTGACCCACTTATGATCATATTGGTCTGAATGTGGAACCTGAACTAAAATGATTTCAACATCATTGATTGTTAAAATTTTTTTTCACATTTGACACATTCATCCCATGGGAGGGTTTGGACTCTGGCGGCCGGTTTTGGCCCACGGACCGTATGTTTGACACTCCTGGTTTAGATACTGTCAAGTATCACCACAGTGTCAAGTAAAAGTTGTCAGTGTGTGTTTCAATAAATTAATTTAATCTGCATATTTTACTGCAGCAAAATAGTGTACTGTTATGTTTTGATTTTTCAGACGTTTTTTAAAAAATTCCACGAAGTTAATTTGACAGAAACAGCAGATCACACACGGCCTTAAAACAGTTTTATTAATGTTACAAACTTTGAGTTGTTGTAAACGGGTTCATGTTTTTGGATGTAAAACTGGTTTGAGTGAAAAAAACAGAACATGGGAATAAATTAAAAGAAGAGGTAAATGAACTGTGTTTGGGACGTGCACTGGAATAGAATGTCATTTCCCTTTTATTTAAAATGGAAAATCACCTAAAAAGAATCACTGCAGGTTGAATATTTTTGAGTGATACCAAACTTCACCAGTAGGTGTCAGCATTGGATTAGATTTAAGGTTAACTACTGTAACAAATGGTAAACAGTCTATGTCACCTTAAATCAACAAGACTGATGGACTTTACACTGACTGCAATGACTTTTTTGGGGGGAAATACAATTAATAAACAGACAATTATGTAAATGTGACACGATATATATATATATTTTTTAATCCTTTCATGCACAGTGGTCACTGCAGTGGACAGTTACTCTACAGCTGTTCTCTTGTATATTCATGGGTTTTGTTGTTTTAGTTGCACATCAACCAACACAGTGGACACTTATGCACCATCCCATAATACACTGCAATTCATACTGCTACTGCAACTTTGCAGCTCTTGAGAAACCTGATCTGAAGCAACATATATGAGTGTAAATCAATTGTTAATTGTTGTTAGACAAATTAACAGGTTTAAAAAAAAAAAAAGTTGTTTGTTGCATATTATTTGAGTGAGTAATAACTACTATTATAGTGCATTAAAATGTGAGAAAACATCAGATTAGCGACATTAACCCTTTCATGCATACTGGTCACTCCAGTGGACAGCTATCCTACAGCTGTTCTCTTGTATATTCATGGATTTTGTTGTTCTTTTTGTTTTTTTTTGTTTTTTTACACATATCTTTATTAAAGTTTTAAGACACTACATATCCTTTCTGACATGAATTGGTGACATTATGTAGATCTCTCCTGAGCATAAACCCCCAGAATCACAAGCCCTCCCCATAGTTTTCACACAATTTATCAGTAAATTCATGTTTCTGTGCGTCAAAAATTAAACGTGTGGTGTCCAGCTGAGTGGACATTTTTACAACTTAATGAAAAATAGGTTCATAAGAATTTTTTTTTTTCATTATTTTTTTTTATGTATTTTTGAATTTTTTTTAATTATTTTTTTTTTTTTTATTTATTTTTCAGAAGAAATTTTTCAATCGCATTGTTTTTTTTCATGCCTAAAGAGGAATAAAAACTCTCAGGAAAAATTTTTGATTAAGGTTCTCATAATTTGTGCATGAAAGGGTTAAAAAAACATTTATTTCATAGTTTTCACACAGTATGTCAGTAAATACATGTTTCTTTGCTTCAAAAATTAAATGAATGGTGTCCAGCTGAGTGGATATTTTTGATAATCCATGAAAAATAGGTTCATAAAAAAATTAAAATCATGCCTAAAAAGGAATAAAAACACTCAGGAAAAAAAAAAAAAACATCTTGATTAAGGTTCTCATAATTCATGCATGAAAGGGTTAAATCTACAGTTGTCATTCATTCATTATAATGAAAAACGTCTTTTACTAGATTCATCAAACATCAGTCCTGATAATGTCTGGAAATGATCAGGTTTTTCTGTTTAATATTTATTTAGAATCACCCAGTCTGTCCTTTTATGGTTCTTTTTTAAGTGATTTTTCACCATTTACTCTAATATTGTGCTCTGAATTCAGCATTTTAAAGTGAAAAGCGGGTATTTTCCTGTATTTAACTGAGTGATCACTGACTGGTTCCCAGTAAAACACTTGTGTCTATTCTCCAAACCTACAGTCTGTATTTATTTTTATTATTTTTTGTCTTTATTTAGTGATGGATCACCAGTGGATTAGTTCATCGTACGTCCATAAAATGTGTTCAGGACTGACATCTCTTGGGGGTAAATTTGAGCTGAACCAGACTCCATCCAAACTGGTTTTATTAGATATCTGTATTTATATGTGGTGAGTTTTTGGCTGATGTGGGTGGGAGTGTGTGGTCCTGTCCCTGCGCTGATTGGACAGTTTACATGTCAACGTCTGGGCCAAGGTGTCTGGACTGGTTTCAGCTTTGACTCACTCTGGACTTCTGGTCATTTTGGAAACATTTGGGTAATAAGCAGCAGAGAAACCACAACTAAACCTGTCGCCTAGCAACAACAGATGACAGGAAATGAGGAAAAACAGACCATGTTCACTGACGTTCAACCACCGAACAGAAGAACAGCCCAACACACGCTCACACATTTACACACAGACCCAACGAAGGTGGACGCTGATGGTCGAATGGCATGGAAGAACGTGTAGTCACGCAAAAATGAACATCCATCCATCCATCCATCCATCCATCCATCCATAGAATTAACAAACCATCCATCTATCCATCCATCTATAGAATCATCCATCCATCCATCCATCCATCCATAGAATTACCAAACCATCCATCCATCCATAGAATCATCCATCCATCCATCATCCATAGAATCATTCATCCATCCATCCGTCCATCCATCCATCATCCATGGAATCATCCATCCATCCATCCATCCATCCATCCATCCATCCATAGAATCATCCATCCATCCATCCATCCATCCATAGAATTAACAAACCATCCATCCATCCATCCATCCATCCATCCATCCATCCATCCATCCATCCATCCATCCATCCATCCATCTATAGAATCATCCATCCATCCATCCATCTATAGAACCATCCATCCATCCGTCCATCCATCTATCCATAGAATCATCCATCCATCCATCCATCCATCCATCCATCCATCCATTCATCCATCCATCCATCCATCCATCTATAGAATCATCCATCCATCCATCCATCTATAGAACCATCCATCCATCCGTCCATCCATCTATCCATAGAATCATCCATCCATCCATCCATCCATCCATCCATCCATCTTCTATATTTGTAGTCATTTTTGCCTCAGTCTGACTCATGTCACAGCTGATCCAGAAGAACCTGTGAACAGGACAATTTGACGGTCGAATGCATTTACTTTCAAAGCCTGTCTGAGACCACATCCTCATTAATAGAGTTGTCTGGGAGGTGAACAGGTGAGGATGTAAACAAACCAACCCCCCCCCCCCCCTTCACAATACCAGTTCCAACAGCATCTGATCCAAACCGTGGTTGAGTTCTGCCAAGGCTGGAAGTTTCTCCTGTGACTCACATGTTCTGTTTAGTCAAATCTGTTTAAGAACTGCACTGAGTTCACCATGTTTTTAATAACAACAGCACTGTCATGGCCAAGGATACAACGAGTCCAAATCATTTTGAGGAATGAAATCAAAGCGATATAGATTACTGTGAATTTTCCCTGAGAGCTGAGTCATTTCTCAACAGTAACGCTGTCTTTCCAGAGGAATTTCCCACCAATCAGTCACATACAGTCATTACTGGAATGTGAAAATAAATACACGTTAACAAGTGATTTATTTAACCTGGTACTGAAACTGAATATTCCCTTCAGTCGTTTCCTGTTTTTATCCACCAGGGCAGAGGTTTCAAACTCATTTTTAGTTCAGGTTCCACATTCAGACCAATATGATCTAAAGTGGATCAGACCAGTAAAATAATAACATAATAACCCGTAAATAATGACAGCTACAAACTTTTTTTTGTGTCTTTTACAGTGAAAAAAGTCAAATTACATTATGAGAATGCTGGCATCTACAAACTATTCTTATGAAAATGTGAACAACCACGAAGAAGCTGAAACTTGAAAGCACAAAACATTTAGTAACAGAATATTGGTAAAATGATGCTTATTTTACATAAGAGATTTTGGGTTGTTCACATTTGGTATGGTTATTCACATTTTTTCACAACCCAATATGATTTCAGTCAAATAATAACAAAATAATCTATAAATAATTGTAAAAAAGGTACAAAAATTTGAGGAAAAATGAACAAAATGAACAGAAATAGGTTAAAATTCAATTTAGAAACTAGACAAAATAATCACTAACAAGAATAAAGCACATACATAATATACAAAATATTAAGAAATATTAACAAAATGATGTTAAAATTACACTTGTTTTTCTTAAAACATTTCAGGTTCATATTTGTTCATGTTATTGACATTTTTTTTTGTCAAAAGGTAGTTTGTAAATCTGAATATTTTCATGTAATTTTACTTTTTGACACTAAAAAAATTTGGAGGTGTCATTCTTTATAGGTTATTATAATAGTATCTTACCTTAGATCATATTGGTCTGTATGTGGAACCTGAACTAAAATGACTTTAACATCCTTGATTCAGTGTAATTTTTGCATTTCACAAATTCATCCCATGGGTTGGACTGGACTCTTTGACAGGCCAGTTTTGACCCACAGGATGTAGGACACCCCTGCACTGGAGTTTATTTTCCACCTTTTCAGAAAAGTTCATTTCTGCTTTTAAGCTTCTGTTTGTAATCTGTAGTGACATCTAGTGGTGATGTTGCAGATTGCCTTGTGAAATATTTTTCCACTTGCACAAATATTAACTGGTTCCTTTGTCTCTTGAGCTTTGATAGAAATTCAGCATCATTAACTTACTTATAATTTAGTTTAATTATTATTATTATTATTTTTTTTTTAATTTAACAGGGAGCATGCACAACTCATCTGTTGAGCCAGAGTTCACAGTGACCTGTTAAACCCTGGTCCATTTGTTTCTAGTGGGAATCATTTCAATGTAACACCAATAATAGATTAGCTGATAACAGAAGTTTCATTAATTTAAACAAAGTTATGATCAAAAAACAGTAAAGGTAAGACAACATTCATCATCATCTCTTCATAGTGTGACCTTTATTTTTGTTCTTTGTGTCATTCAATGAGTTTTATCAGTAGAAATAATCCTTGTCCTGTTGGATCTGTTTAGTGTTAGCTTAGCGCTCTTAGCTTAGCGTTGTTAGCTTAGCATTGCAAACTTTGTGTTATTGTTCTGTTGTTTTATTAAATTATTCATGACATATGCTGGTCTCAGACTGTTAGACTGGTTCACAGACTTGAACATTTAAGGGCTTGTTTGACTTAAACATCAAGCTAATAAAAAATTTGAAGAAAATCATTCAGAAAATGACCAAAAATAAACAAGAAATTGGTAAAATAAGAAAATGAATACAAAATGGAAAATGAAGTAGAAACTGACCAAAAATCAACATAATGAGGACTGAAATTAATAAAAATTACTAAAAAAAAAAAAAAAAAGAACAGAATAATTGAGAAAATGAACAGAAATGAACAAAATCACCAAGAAAAAACTAAAAATGGAAAAAGTAATCAAGAATGTTAATAAAAAAGTAAGCAAAACAAAATCAACATACAATGTGAAATGCATAAGCAAATTATAATTAAAAGGAACATAATGATAAAGAAAAAGGAAGAAAAATTTAGCAAAACCATCAAGAAATGAACAAAAGAATCAATAAAATTTGCAAAAATTAACAAAACATGTGGCTAGATAAAGAATTTGAACAAAATCATTGACAAAATAACTAAAATAAAATGATGTTATTAACCTGAACAAATATAAACAACATGAAATGTCTTAAGAGATGTTTACTGTTTTGTGTATTTGTTGATTCACTACGATCTATAAGTTATAATGTACATGTGTAAATGATAAACTGAGGCAAAATATTGTTAAAATTGCACTTATTTTAATTAAGAATTGTCAGGTTATTCATATTTTTTCAGAGGAGTTTGTAAATGTAAACATTTTCGTCTCATTTAAAAATTTTTTACACTAAAACAGAGAGAAAAATTTGTAGTTGTCAATATTTATATGTTATTATGATTGTATTTTACTGCTCTGACCTACTTTAATATATGTCACCATATATTAATTGAGGTAATTCATTGATACCGTTTAGTTACTTTAATAACATGTTTGACACTTGCTGACTGTTGGGGTTCATCATCACATGTGAACAGAGGAGCAGAGGTTTGGATGGTTTGGATTATATCATTTTTCTAAGAGTGTTTCTGTCTGTCCTGGGAGCTGTGAAACACTTTGACTGCATCATTTACCAAAACTGCCGGTGTCTTTTTCTTGACGGTTTACGCTAGAATAGAATGAGTCATGAGGCCTGAAGGGTTGGACAGTCACTGATGGGAGGTAAACATTTCCCAGCATTGGTCAGTCATGGCGCAGGAAAATTCACCAAAAACACTTCCTCATAAATGCATGAAAACTAATTTGTTCTTCCCACACTGGTGATGAGGTTTTTCTCAACCCCTTATTTATGCCGTGGAGGTTTTCTGAGCACATTCACTCTTTTTCAACTGTGCTGTGATTCAGTTCCGTAGCTGCACACGTTGTCATTTGTGAGTTGAACAGCGTCGACTGTCAACGTCCAGCTCTACCACCGTCATTTGAAGTTATGAGTTGTGTTTTAGAGCAAAATATTTGTATCTGCTGAGATCGTTTCACTTAAAGACTTATTGTCTGTTTTTTTTTTTTTTTATGTCTCAGTCTTAATTCATGTCAAGACTCGAGGACAGGGGTTGCAATCATGCAGCCCGTGGTCCAAAACCAGCCCGCCAAAGATTCCAATCCCTCCCATGGGATGAAAATCTGAAATGCAAAAATTAAACTGACGATATCAACAATCAAGGATGTGAAAATCATTTCAGTTCAGGTTCCACATACAGTCCAATATGATCTAAATTGGGTCAGACTAGTAAAATACTATCATAATGACCTTTAAATAACCCAGAAAGACCCAGTGCTACTTTTATGGCAATTCCAAAATATTGTTTTTCTCTATAGTCAGCTTTTCTTAAGTGATTTATCACCATTTATTATGATATCATTTGTATTTTGCATTGTTTCCAGTGAATATCAGGTATTTTCCTATATTTAATTCACTTATCATGTAAATGTTCATAAAAGCTCAGATTAAAATTGATTAAAATTGAAAACTAATGAAAAAGTGACTTTTTCAGCAAAATACATAATTAACTAAACATAAAACGTGTCCATCCACTGTCATCGATCCAACTCCATGGGTTTCACTGGTGGATTAATGTTGTAGAAGATGACGGTGTTTCCACGCTAACTACGGAGCCTTTGAACGTCCAAAAGGGTCATATCTGATGACCATGAAAAGATGACAAACTGCATTTTACACCGATTATTTACAAGGATTGATAGGTTTAGCGGTTCAGAAGTTATTAAACATTTTAGATCAGTAGATGGTCTTGGTCGTTGGTGACTGTTTGGGTCTTTATGGGATAAAGACAACTACAACTTTTTCTCTCAGTTTTGGTGTAAAAAAGGAAAATTACAAGAAAATATTTTCTTGTTCTGCGTGTATGAAAATGAAACTGTGACTTATGAAGATAATAATTCTATCTTTGGTTGTAGGTAATAAAATAACAAAATAAAAATATATATGGTGTGATTTTTGTCCAGTCAACATGTGTTTCTTATGGATCAGTCAAATGAATGAGTTAAGATGCTATTATTAGCTAGTGTGCTAACTGTAGCTAAAGTTTGCCAGCAAGCTAACCAAGTATTTTTTAATGTAAATACCTAAAATGTTTGTAGCGTCTCTTGTATTCATTAGCACCATGCATTATTACTACAGCTACTAAAGTAGTAGGTAGATTTTGTCAATAATAAACAAATCAAATAATTTGCATTTGTTTGTGTCTGTCTGATGTAGCCACACCTTTGGAAACACAAGTTTTACACAATATTTGAGATTTTTTCAAATCTTAAGGGTGTCAGAAAACTTTTCTCCCCTACTGTTTGTCCAATAATAAGCATATCGCTGCAATTCATGTGTTCTACATGTGTGAAAATGAAGCTACCACTTATGAAGATCATTTCTTATGGATCAGTTAAATGAATGAACAAAGACTGTAATGTTAGCTACTGACCTAACTGTTGCTGACATTAACTGGCGAGCTAACCAAGCATTTTTAATGTAAATACCTAAATTATTTGTTGTGTATCTTCTATTTTATTAACACCATGTCAGACAGTCTCTACAAAACACAAAAAATGTAAACAGGTAATGTTTAACAGCTATTAAAGTAGTAGTTCTTGTTAATAAATAATAATAATAAAAAAAAAATTGTTTGTGTTTGTCTGCAAACCTTTGGAAATACCAATATTTCATGATCATATTTAGATTTTTTTTTATTTTAAGGGTGTCAGAACTTTTTTCCCACTACTGTATGTCCAGTATAAAGCAGATCACTGCAATGCATGTGTTTTACATGTGTGAACATGAAGCTATGACTTATGAAGATAATTTCTTTTGGATCAGTTAAATGAATGAGCCAAAACGCTAATATTAGCCTATTGCGCAAACTGTAACTCAAGTTAGCAGGTGAGCTAATCAAGCTTTTTATTAACACCATGTCAGACATTCTTAACAAAACAGGAAAAATATGTAGGCGGGTAATGTTTCACAGCTGTTAAAGTAGTTCTTGTTAATAATAGATAAAAAAAAATGTATTTATGTTTGTTGGTGTTTTTCTGATGCAGCCACACCTTTTGAAACACAAATATTTCATGATCGCATTTGAGATTGTGTCAGATTTGAAGGATGTCCGTAGCTTTTGTTCCTCTACTGTACATAGAAGAATCCCATAATCAGCCTGTTGTTGATCTTCAGATTCCTCCACTTTAACAAATGAACTCTTATCATCTCTAGAGCAGCTGAGGATCGTCGTCGGAGGAGACTTTATTTATTTTTCCTTCTGATTTGTGATCTCTCCGCACGATGCTGCTGACAGGACGGCAGAAAAATGTTCCCACTTCAAACGGCGGCGGCGAGCGAGCGGCCCTGATGCCTGCTAAACCCGTAGACGCTTTATCTTCACCAGAGCGTTGACCTCTACATGTGAATGCGGAGGGTGAGTGTGAAGGCCTTTCATTTCAATCTGAGGGGAAAATGTGACACCAGA
This sequence comes from Sphaeramia orbicularis, assembly GCF_902148855.1. Classification (NCBI taxonomy): domain Eukaryota; kingdom Metazoa; phylum Chordata; class Actinopteri; order Kurtiformes; family Apogonidae; genus Sphaeramia; species Sphaeramia orbicularis. Next base: position 2,853,522 of record NC_043958.1, read on the forward strand.
AACAGTTTACCACTGATAGTTTATGAGCAGAAGCAGCAGCTGATGTATGACACATCTATTTTCGTCTTATTAATGTGGAATAATGGTCTGGTTTAAACCAGAGGGGTCCGAATTATTTTAGTTCAGCTTCCACTTTAAACTCAAAATGAACTCAATCAGTTACATCAGTAAAAGAACAACAACGACAACAATGACAACAACAACAACAATTATCATAGTTGATGTAGTAGTAGTAGTTGAACAGCGATAGTTGGACATGAGTTTCACTGATAGTTGGACATGTTTTGCTGATAGTTGGACATGTTTTGCTGATAGTTGGACATCAGTTTCACTCACATCTGACCCAGTTCCATCAGTGTCTGTTTCAGTCTCCTGCTGCTCTGACACGTCTCTAAACTTTCAGCCTGCACAGACCTCGGGCAGCCGCTCAGGTCTAAACTTCCATCCATGTGAGGTCTGAAATTAACCGCCGACCGACACACGATGGAGATGAGGCTCTGATTAAAGGTCACAGCCACTGGAATTACAGGCCTACTGCCGTGGCGTTATGTTCCATGTCAGGCCGTCTGGAGGAGCTCGGACCTGCGGCTCATCCTTCAGTCCTGGTTAGTGGTGAACGGCGTCGAGGACAGGCGTGTTCAGGGGAAATCGGTGGCAGATGTGAGTGACTGTGGATGCAAACGGGAGGTCTCAGGAAGGAGCAGCTGACGTGAAAACAGCTTTTCATTACTGGAGTCCTCAAATAACTGAAGACGTTTCAATACCTTATTCATATTTGAAGTCTGTAAGTCTGCGATGACCATCACAAGCCTTTAATCACAACACACAAGAGTTTACCTCCCAACTGTTACCATGGAAACCGGAGGCAATGCTGTGCACAGCAATACAATCTGATGTTGTGCAATATTGATGAGAAACGTGCAGCCATCTTTAACATTTAAATAACATTTATTAATGATGTACAAATACAATTAAAATATACATTTATTTTTTAATGAAAGTATTTTTAAAGAGGCTGACTAGCTTTTAGTATGTTTTACTATAAACACAACTAATGCAAAAAAGTAACATGATTATTAGTATAAAATACTACTACTACTACTACTACTACTACTACTATTACTGTCAGTACCACCATTACTACTACTACTACTACTACTCCTTTATGTGTCTCTACAACAGATCATCTGCTACCATCTGACCCTGTCCCTTCATTTAGTGGTTTTAATACGTATACATATACATTCATTACATATTCATTACATATATATTATAGATTCACTTTCATTCTACCACCTTTAAAGGTGTGTGTGTGTGTGTGTGTGTGTGTGTGTGTGTGTGTGTAAAATGTTTCTTATCAGCTGATCCTCTTCCGTCTGCATCTTCTAGCCGTGTGTGGGTTATTTTATTGTGCTTTTATAGTTTATTTACTGTGGTTTTATTGTTTTTATAAGATGCTTTTACCATGTGTTTACCACTGGAAACTCCAGTCTCACTGATGGGAAACAGTTTTTCAAGAACAAGGAGTCAAACTGAGCTCAGCTGCATCTCTGATAGTTAACACTGTGGATTTCCTTCACTGTCGAAGTAATGTTCACCATGTGTCAAACTCACAGTCAGCCCACAGCATCATCTGGTTTAGTGGAAATAGAACAAGGGACAAGAGGGAATTTGGTCCAAAAACTGTCAGGGTTATTTTATTATTTTACCGGTTCAGATTTCAAAATCAGAAGTTAATCATTACTTCAATTTAATGAATAAACCATTCACTACATCTACCACTACTAGTACTACATCTACCACTACTAGTACTACATCTACCACTACTAGTACTACATCTACTACTACAACTACTACACCTACTACTACTAGTACTACTGTAGTACTAGTAGTAGTAGTAGTAATAGTGGATGTAGTAGTTGTAGATATATCTACTTATATCTACTACTACTACATCTTCTACACAATGCACTACCAATACATCCACTACTACTATATCTACTACTAGTACTAGATAGATAGATGGATGGATGGATGGATGGATGGATGAACGGATGGATGGATGGATGGATGGATGGATGGATGGATGGATGAATGGATGGATGGACAGCATTTGCTGTTTTACCAGGATGTAAGCTAGCATTTAGCATTAGCTCACCCATGGCCCCTCCCAGATGGCTCTGGCCCCTCCCACATCCCAGTCACTACTTGGTCCAAAAAAACAACACAGTGAAGTCTAAAACCTAAAGTAGTGGCTCCAAAACGACAGTTCAGGAACCAGTGGGTGTCAGCCATCCTACTACTGTCGGCTCATATTAGCGTAGCATCGACTGGGCTAACTCCAGGATGAAATCACAAAACTCAACCACCTTTTCTGGGATATTTCCTCTGTATGACATCACTGATTCACTTTGAACAATCAAGCGGTTCTAAGAGAGTCGACCCTTTAGAGCTGGACCACAAACCCAGTCTAGTACAGCGATGATGGGCCTGATTCGGTGTCAGATCTGTGAGTCATTCTGAGTTCTGTTTTCATGACCTTCGTATGAGTCATTGTGTACATGATTAGGCCACAAAGGATAACTTCACGGTGAATCACTCTTTCATTCCTATTTGATCCAAGCCAAACATATCTGTGCTTTTTACCCCTCAGCCAAACCCCTGGCCGAAGGGGTATTGTAATTGTTTTGTCGACTGTCTGTCCGTCTGTCTGTCTATCTGTCCATTTAACAATGTAATTGCATTATCTGAGGAATGCATGGAGATATCTGCACCAAATTTATACTGTGGATGCATCTTGGCCTGGAGCAGAAGAATATTAAAAACAGGTCACCTGTAGGGCAGTAACTTTCAACAGAATATTACACTATATTTGGCTGAGGAGTATTAAAAGTGCGCAGCATCTTATGTTTACTGTGTATACCTGTGATAACCCATAAAAGACCCAGGGCTACTTTAGTGGCAGCATCCAAATGAATTTTTCTATATATTTATTCTCTCTTAAGTGATATATCACCATTTATTATTTTATTATCCTCTGTATTTAGCATTTGTCAGTGTACACCATGTATTTTCCGATATTTAATTGACTGATCATGTAGATATTCATAAAAGCTCTGATTAAAGTTGAGGGTGATTATATCAAAAACAGAGAAAACTGAAGAACAAGTGACTTTCTTCAGAAAAATATATCAATACATTAATACAGAAAGTGTGTCCATCCACTGTCATTTATAAAACTCCATATCTTTTACTAGTGAATCAATGTTGTAGATGATGATGGTGTTTCCATAGTAGCTGGTAACTACGGAGCCTCTCGACGTCTAAATGGGTCATATCTGATGACCATGAAAAGATGACAAACTGCATTTTACACCAATTATTTACATGTATTGATAGGATTAGTGGATGAACAGGTATTAAACATTTTAGAAGGTACAGCTGCAGTTTAAGATTCAATACAACCTTAAAAAGAGTCAGATGTATGTGTCTTTAATTAATTTTAATATATTCTCTGTGAACTTAAAACTAAAACATTTTAGATCAGTAGATGCCTTTGGTCGCTGGTGGATATTTGGGTCTTTTTGAGTTAATTAAATCCTTGCCAAACCAATCAAATATAAAATATGGCCCTTTTACTCAGTGTAGTTCAGATATAAGTGTGTTAGTGAAGCAGACTGTGCACTGAGTTGAACCCTCTCCTGTTTTAAATCAAGCTTTAAGACATGACTGAACAGCAATTTCACAAGTTGTAGTCAGAGTTTGGGAGTGCATTTACTGCTTTGTAAATGCCACCTCTGCATGTCGCAATAAAAAGCTGCAGCTGCATGCGGTGGCACAGTGGAAAGTTACCACAGCGCTTCACCATATTTTGGCTCAGACTGATATATAAAGTAGAGTCAGTGTACACTAATGATGAGGAACAATAACCATCCTTTGTACAGTTAATCCCAAACAACGTGCAGAGACCCAGGACAGTAAAAGTTTTGGCTTTTTTTCATTCAATCAGTATCACTATACTTTATTAATCACAGGGGGATATTATTGTGTGTTACAGTGGCTCGATTCAAGTATAATAAAAATGTAGCAGAAAGGAAATTATCAATACAATAATGAAAGAAAAAAAAAATTATATATAAAGCTCTAAATATACAAACATATTTATAGCTCAGAATATATATATACCATATATACTTATTAAAACACTCTAATAAGACACAATTTAACAGCAATTTGTACAACATGCGCTAGACAATATAATTAAATAAGTTATTAAACAAATATACATGAATAAGTGTGCAATAATTAATATAAATAATAATTTGTGTATTAATATATTTGCAATAATGAAAATAATTACCTTGATTGGTAATAGCATGATGTAAGTTTTTTTTTTTTTTTTTTTTTATAGTTTTATATGGTCTATGTTGTTTGCAGTAGATGTCAAGGGACATTCTTTTTTCCCCCTTTTTTTCTCAAGAGAATATCTAAACACAAGGCTGTTTTGTGATTCAACACTTGCATACATGATCACACTGAAAACTGCCTGCGATCAAAAAGCTACTGATTATAAAAACGATCATTCATTTGTTTAAAATATGTGCAATAAATCACGTTGTGTAAGTCTCAGTTAACAGTGACAGCCACTCGGCCCCATTCGATCATAACGTCATTAAATTTAATTTGCAGGCACAAATCTACTCATTCCTCAAATTGCACAACTTAAAGAAATAAAAAGCCAAGCCAAGGTGCAGAAACAGAAAAAGCTCTTTAACATCGTCTCATAAAGAAATAAAGTGAGCGAGTGCAGCGGCCAGACTCTGTATTAAAACAGGGTGTATTTTAAACAAAGGTTGTATTTTTAATAAGGCCAGAGGGTGGCATATTCTAGATAGCTGTTGATTTGTACCCAACCTGTTTAGCATTAAACACAGTGGGGTTGCCATGGCAATATGGATGCCAACAGCCCCCACGCCCCAACTCAAGTCTGCAACTCATAGACATAAGAAGAAATACCGTACATATTAAGCACTGGGAATAAAAAAGAAAAATGAAAATCAACATGTGGCTACAGATGGAAAAAGGTGACACGATAACTTTAACTTTATTTATATTAACAATGCATGGAATTCCATTTTTTTTGCTCTTATTCTTAAAAAAACTGAATTGCTATTTTGCTTTTATTTTACGAGAATTTATATTTGGTAAGACTTTCTATGAAACCCATGTCTATAATGAACCAATGAAACTTAATAATTATAGTAATAGGGAAGAAGATATGAATGATCCTAATAATAATCCTTTCACATTACGATATTAGTGTCATATAATGACACATTCTAAACATCATTTAAATGTATTATAATACACATATACTATATAACAACTCATAAGTTCAGGTGTCAGTATTCCATATTACAACTATTTAAATTATAGCTGTAATATGTTTTTAATAATTTGATAACTCTATTATAATTCACTTTTAAAGAGACTGAATCTCCATTTGGGGCTTTAAGTAGACCTTGAAAGTCCTGTTAGGTAGATGTCATACAATAAATACTAGTTATAAATCACAAAAAAATAAAAAGTGCTGTCACATTTATTTCAGTAGGTATTAATGTACACGAGAATGTTAAAAAATGCTTTATTTCTTTATGTACACACCCAGATGTTTGTGTGTAAAATGCAGAGCTGCTGAAGGGAAATGTGTTCCTCATGTTGTAACAAGTGCGATAAAATGACAGATCTACGTTTTAATAATAGCACAACATGAAATGAACCACATGACTCTAAACCAGGGATGTCAAACTCATTTTAGTTCAGTTCACTTTCAGTCCAATATGATTTCAAATAGGTCGGATCAGTAGAATAATAACAACCTATAAATAATGACAAATACAAACTTTCTCTATGTTTTAGAGTAACTTAAGTATGATGACATTGAGGAAAATGTTTACATCTATAAACTACCTTTGAAAAAATGCGAATAATATGAACACCCTGGAATTTTTAAAGAAAAATACCTCAAATTTTAACAGTGTTTTGCCTCCATTTATTATTTAAAATGTGCATAACAACTTACGGATCACAGTGGATCTACAAATACACAAAGCAATTAATAAAAGGGAAAATATTGTTAAAATTAGACTTCTCTTAAGACATTCCAGTTTGTTCATGTTATTCACATTTTTTAAAGGATATTTTGTAGATGGAAACATTTTCATACACCTTTTGTTACACTAAAACACAGAGAAAAGTTTGGAGTTGACATTATCTATAGGTTATTATGTTATTATTAGACTGGTCTGACTCGCTTCAGATCATATTTGACTGAATGTGAATTGAACTGAAATGAGTTTAACCTCCCTGAGTTCAACTGTTCTGATTGCGGACATTGTTTTCATTCTCTAAATAGTATGAGGAAACAACTAAAGATAGAAAATGTACTTGGTTTGACAGTAAAAATGCTCAAACATTTCTACAGCACTCGATCACTGACTCAGGAAACAGTTTGATTAGTTGTTTTCTTTTTTAAAGGATCACACAGCACTTTGTTAATTTTAGGGATTTGGGTTGAAGCTGAACAGGTCAAAGGTGACATAAAGCCTTAGACAACATGTTTCCAATAATCTTTTCTAAAATTTAGCCATGAACACTAACCAATTTATGTGCTGCATAAATAATAATAATAATAATAATAATAATAATAATAATAATAATAATAATAATAATAATAATAATAATTTCCCATTAAATAGATTTGAAATAAGTTTGATATATAGAACATTTAATATTCTGTTATAGTTTTTCTTTCATACCTCTTTTTTAAAAATCCTTATTCTATTTGATTTTTTTTTTTTTAATTGCATGGCATTTGATCACAAGGTGAAAGGGAAAAAGTCAATTCTTTGTATGTCTTGTGCATCCAGTGAATTGGCAATAAAAAAATCTTTGAATCTCTCTGAATAATAATAATAATAATAATAATAATAATGACAATAATAGTTCACATTGTGCTTAAGAAATGTAAGGTTGTTCACATTTTTTAAAGGACAGTTTGCAGATATAATTGTTTTCACCATGCAATTTTACTTTTTTCACTCTAGGTTGGCTTTGACCTTATTTATAGGTTATTATGTTGTTATTTTACAGGTCTGACCCTCTTTGGAGCATACTGGGCTGAATGTGACCCCTGGACTAAAATAAGTTTGACCCCTTTCTCTAAATACTACATATATTGACATAGTAGTATTACAGTTTGTCAAATAGTACAGTAAAATAAATCTTCTTAAGGTCGTCCCGGTTGGACCGCAGTGTTCCCGCTCCTCTGTGGTGTAGCTTTGTATTGTCCCATATTTGGACCACCTTAAATATTACTGTTCTCGCGTTACAGTGACATATACACACACGCGTACACGCAACCGCGTCGGCAGCGCGCGGTCGCCACCGCAGCGGTACGAGCAGCTCTGTCAAATCACAACGACGGGGACGCGCACCAGTGAACTTACATAAAAATCCTCCGTGGAGTTTTCAGCTTCTTTCACATCTAAAAGGGATTTGTGGTCAACTTCTGTGGAGTATGAAAACTTGTGACAGTTTAACGCCGACTGGAGGGAGTCTGGAGTAGTTAAAAGACAACTAAAGTCGCATTTTTGTCCTTTCTCGGAGACGAAAAGTAAAAAAAGGATTCTACAGCCACGACGTTTTACTTTTAACTTTATTTATGTTTTTTCTGGGAGAGTGAGCCTTGAGGAAACATCTCGACGCGTGATTTTGGAAATAAATTCAAGGATACAGATCCTTATTTTCCCTTGTTTTAAAACTTTCAGTTCACCATGTTGCCGAATACGGCGCTTTACGCAGCGAAGAAACGGAAGAAGCCGGTTCAGAAAATGTAAGTCAACACTAATAACACACCGAAACCTGTGGAATATTCACCTCCAGTACGATGTTGAATGTCTTAAGTATAAAGACAGTGAGTGTTTTGTACTTACCTTACATGTGGTGTGTTAATAATACTCCACCCTGAAGACACTGTGAATGTGTCTGCTGACCCTGTTGGACTCTGTTCAACTCTTATTCCAATAATTCCACCTCTCACATGACAAAAACCTACATTTCAACTTAAAATATGGCTTATAATGACCTTCTATTACCTGTACGACATCAGTGTAATGACTCAACTATGCATTTATGGTGTATTCTCACAGCATTCCTTTAGTCAGATCTTAATTTTACATGTTACATGTATTTATAGGTTTACTGGACAGGTTTCTTTCTGTGTAAACATTTCCACAACAGTGTGAATCACAGCCTGTGTAACTTAGTAATAAGCATAGAGACAGCTGAAAGTTTCATTGTGGGTGCAATAGTAGCTGCATTGTCTTTAGGTGAATCCGAAGGGCCATACATTCTGTTTTCCCTCTTCTGTTAACCAGACTAAAGTCATGTGAAATGTGAGATGTTCAGGTCCTGCAACAGTGGAGTAAAAAAAAAAAAAGAATAATTTGAGCAGATGCATGATGTAGAACAGGGGTGTCAAACTCATTTTAGTCCAGGGGCCACATTTACCCCAATATGATCTGAAGTGGGCCGGACCATTACAATAATAACAGTGAAAAAAGTAAAATTACATTATGATAATGTTTACATCTACGACATTTCATTAAAAATCTGAATAACATGAACAACTTGAAATGTCATAATAAAAGCAAGTGCAATTTTAACAATATTCTGTCTCAATTTATCAGTTTATCATTTACACATGTGCATTACAACTTCCATTACAATTACAAACACACCACACATGTAGTACCAGGTGTAATATTGATAAAATTGCATTTCAGGTTGTTCATAGTTCAGGTTATTCACATTTTTTGTCCAAGGATAGTTTATTAATGTAAACATTTTCATGTAATTTTACGTTTTTTTTTCCCACTAAAACAAAGATAAAATCTGCAGTTGTCATTATTTATAAGTTATTATGATACAATTTTACTGATCTGACCCAGTTAAGACCTGTATGTGGAACCTGAATTAAAATGATTTTTACACCATTGATTGTTAATATCTTCAGTGTAATTTTTGCATTTCACTAATTCATCCTAAGGGTCAGACTGGAACCTTTGGCAGGCCAGATTTGGCCCCCGGGCCACATGTTTGGCACCTGTGATGTAGAATCACCATTTGAAGTATGCTTATTGAAGGAATTACTTATGAGTAGTTTTTTTACATGTTTTGGTGACATTTTCATAATGTAATTTTACTTTTCTCTTTCTTAAAACCTACAGAAAGTTGACCTTATTTCTGGGTTATTATGACAGTATTTTACTGGTACTTTCATGATCCATTTAAGATCATATTGGGCTCATCATTTTGTGGCCCCTGAACTAAAATGAGTTTGACACTCCTGCTCTGTATACTACATATGCATTTACATCAGAAGTTGTATTACTGTATGTCATATTGAATCCAAAAGGCTGCTGTATTAACCAGACTGAAGTAATGTTAAATGTTAAGGTCCAGGGAACAGTGGAGTTAAAAAAAAAAAGAGAATAATTTGAGCAAATGCATGATGTAGAAAGTATGTATATTGAAAGAATTACACATGAGTAGGTATTATATGTTTATTTGGACATTTTCATGATGCAATTTAACTTTTTTCACTCTAAAAATATAGAGAAAAGTTTTTAGTTGACCTTATTTCTAGGTAATTATGATAGTATTTTACTGGTGTCACCCATTCAAGATCATATTGGGCCCATCATTATGTGGCCCCTGAACTAAAATGAGTTTGACACCCCTGCTCTATATACTATATACATGGTTACATAAGAAGTTTGATTGCAATATACCAGATAGTACAGCAAAAAAAAGCCCTTGAATGTCTCCATACATTCTGTTTTCCCTGCTGTTTTAAACAGACTAAGGTCATGGGAACACTGAAGGCCTGTCCTGTCAGTAAAAAAAAGTATTATTTCAATTAGAACATGCAAGAATTATTTATGCAAATGCATGACATAGAAGCACCATTTGAGGTTTGTAAAGAAATTACTTCTGAATGTATGTTATGTAGATGTTTTTTTGTAGGCGGGGAGGTTAACGCTGCAGAGTGAAACCCCACATCAGATACAACAACACACCACCTTGTGTTGTTTCAACTCATGATTTGAGTAAACAGAATGTAGACTGATTTAAATGTTTTCCTCGTTACAGCCTTTTGCCAATCATTTACCCAAATTAGGCCCAGCTATATAACATTCATTCAAATTTTATTTATGGAGCACCACTTCATAACAAAAGTTATCTCATGACACTTTACATTTAGAGCTGGTCTCTAAACCAGACTCTGAAGCCAAATCACAGACACCAACAGAAACCTCCAGGAGTAAACACTTGGTGACTTTGGCAAAGAAAAACTTCCTTTTAACAGCCAGAAACCAGTTAAAGGGTTAAAGGAAAAGAGAGAGAGAGAGAGATTGGGGGAGAAGGGGGGAAATAGGGGGAGACACATGGATCCACAGCAAACTGCACTACAACTGGTAAAAACTAAAATAGCTGGTACTAGTATAATTACCTATAACTAGAACAAATCTCCATAATTTTTAATACTACTACTCCAAATACAAGTACTGCCAGTGGATATACTACTACTGTAACTGTTAATACTAATAATAGGAACCTTAACTGTATGATAAACACTATCACAACTATATGGATGAATGAGTGATGACGACGGAGGCAGGAGAGAAGAAGGACCGCAGCAGCAGATCCAGAGATGATCCATTAAGCCTGAAACAGGTTTTGGTTCTGTATGAAGGCTGAGAGTGTTTCTAGCGCCCTGATAAATGGTTTCTCAGAGGCCTTACCCTTGTGCTGCAGGCTAGATATAGCACTGATCATTATTTAAATGGAAGTCTAGATCTGTTTGATTGTTTTCAAGGATTTAAAGATCTTCTGCGCCCCATTTTTGGGAAACACTGCATCCTGGAGTGAATTAAGAAACACATCAGCCTCCTCAGATGGTGATAGAGCCTTAACAATTAGCATTTTTTCCAGTGTTTTCACACTATAACATCATAGAAAGATTAAAAAGATGTAATGTATAGGTTTTAGTAGGCTTGATTTTGCAGAATATATGCAGAAGTCACAGGATTATGTGAGTATTAGGTGTTTGTTCATGGAGATAAACAGTAGGTGCATATTAGTACCAGTTGTATATGTTCTTAACCTATTAATATCAGATGTACTGGTTTTGCTGTGGCATAAAAGAACAGGTGTGATGCTTGTGTTTTTGCGCTTGTTTATACTGTAAGTCAATCAACAGTGAGTTTGTAAATGCTGACACAATAACAATAGATTGGAACAGGAAAAATAAACGTGTCTCCAAAACAAACTTGACACTGAAAACACCTTGTGCGTGTCTGATGTGAACTATTATTCACTTTATTGGTAACCAGATAATAGAACATGTAGTTAAATTGTAAATATATGTAAGCTGTGAATAAAAAATCTGAATCACTGATAAACTGAAAGCAAATAAATATGAAACTGAATATAAAACAAAGTGTAAATGATCCACTTGGGAGTGATTTTAAGTTTTTTTTAGCTATTATTTTCATTCAAAGTCAGTATTATTATTTTAGTCACTATCAGCACTACTCAATTAATCAGTCCACTTCTAGTTTTTACCTATAAAACAGAGTGTAACATATGCATATTCTCAGTTATATCTTTAAAAAACCCTGAGAATGTGTTCAGAAAGTTTTAACCTGTTTGTTTCTAGTTGGAGTCATTTCAACGTAACACAAAACAATGGATTAGCTGATAGCAGAAGCTTCATTCATATAAACCAAGTTATGATTAGAAAACAGTAAAAATAGACAACATTCCTCATCATCTCTTCATAATGCAACATTTATTTTTGCTCTTTGTGTGTTTCAGTGAGTTTTATCAGTAGAACTAATCCTTGTACTGTTGGATCTGCTTAGTGTTAGCTTAGCGCTATCAAAGTTTGTCTCATTGTTCTGTTGTTTTATTTAATTATCCATGACATACGCTGGTCTCAGACTGTTCGACTCATTTTCAGATTTGACCATTTAAGGGCTTGTTGTTTGAGTTGTGATAATTGGTGTCATTGTGTTTTTATCTGATGTTCTTCTGGTTATGTGGATGTATAGAATGTGTAGATTGGTATGTTACCCTGGCAACACACACAGAACTGTGGGCAACTGGACTTACGAGGCTACAAGGATGCCCTGGGTCATCACGGGTGGCCTATATATTTGAACACGGACCCTATAGGGGTTAGGAGTGAAACAATGGTAGCAATACTAACAATGATTCACAGTTATCATGCTCCTTATTGTGACATAAGGGGAGTTTGAATCCTCGTAAATTATTTTCGCAACCTCTCCTCAATATTCCACTGTTTTTGTGATGAGGTGCAGTTCAACACTCTTTGTGAAAGTACATATGTTTCCTGGTTATCTATGATCCCTGTTTCAGTAACATGTGTTATTCATTTCATGGCCTTCTACTGATTTTTGCTCATTTTCTTTTACTGTTATTGTTGACTAGAATAACTGATCAACAGCAGCACCAAAATATTGTATGTTGCATTGTATGTGCTGTATTCAAATGAACAATCTCCACTTAATTTAGCATCTGCTTAACAGTAAAAACATAAATACTTTATTCTTTTCATATAATCACAAGCATTTGGGCAGTAAGGGGTTAAAGTTGACTTTAGCTTTGCCCTCTGTACTGCTAGTAGACTCATACAGTTGTGTTTCAAACTCCGTGGTTAACACAAAACCCCAGTTTCTCTAGCTCTCCATGTTTAGATGCTGTTTCCATTCAACATAGCATTTGTATTTTTGTGTGTGTGTTTTTTTTTAATTAACTAAAGGGATGCTGCAAAAAACAGAGATTAACATTGTAAATTAGCTCAAAAAGTAGTAGTTGTTCCCCAAACTCCCCGCACAACACCAATTATGTATAAACTTTTCTGTTTATAGTGTTTGATTTTTCTTTTTGGAGGGTTTTTGTCGTGTGTGAACAGATGATCATAGAACCTCCATAGTCCCGTGGAGCTCTCTCACCACGTCTTTCCCACTACAATTCAACCGTTTTGCAGTTTTTAACTTTAAAAAGCCAGATGGGTCGTCCGCGGCTCCATGCAGAACTACAAGCCTGAGCAGAGAACTGTGACAGAACCCTGCCAGAACCGTGGTTTCAGTGTGTGTGTGGTACTACCTGCATTAATCATAATCAGGACGTGGAGCGAGGCTGCTCTCACGCGATGTTTCCACGAGGGAGGAAGGAGGGAGAGAGGGAGGATGGCGTAATCTGAGACGCACTCTATTTTTTTCTACCTCCTCCTCCTCTGCCTCCTCCGCCGACTGCCACAACATACTTTTTTCCTGTCTTTCCTTCTGTCTCTGTGTGTTTTTTCGAGGGGTTGTTTTTTTCCTCCCTCCCTCGACTCAAATTAACATAGTTCTGTGTCACGCAAACGGTTACGTAAGTCTGCCATGTTCACTCACTCTGGGTTTTTGGGAAAAGCTGCTCTCAGGGAATCTACCTTTTACTTTTTCTTTGTTGTTTTGAGGGGGTGGGGTAGAGGGGGGGTGTTGGTAGAGTGACTTATGAGTGTGTTTGACTGACTGTTTAACCCACAGATGAATTTACCCACAGCCTGAGGCATTTTACTTGTGTGTTTACACACTACACTGTCGCAACTTCATTCCAATTCATAAAAGATCATGCCATAGACACATCCCAAGTAAAAGAATAAATAGTATCATACTGTACCCGGGGAGTGCAAGATGCAAGAAGTTTACATGACCTCATTAAAAGACGAATTGTTTAATGAAATAATTAATATTTTCTAATTAAAATGATGAGAAACTTTACTTCGAACATAAGGAAACCTTTAACTTTCAGAACATTTACCTGTAATGAAAATAATGTTACATACAAATGAATTATTCTTTTTTTTCATAGTCAAGTAACTTAAAATGGGGGTGGGACAAGGTAAACTCTTCGGACATAAGGTTCTTCAGTGAAATAATTGTACATTTTGTGCATTTTTTGTTCAGTCTTGGCTCATTGATTTCAATATTCTGGAGTCTTCTGGTGAAATCTGTGAGTTTTTCTTTTCCTTTTGTTTACTTGAATGATTTTGTTCTTTCTGTCATCATCAACTTCATACATTTCTAATGTTGTGTCACCTTTTCAGTATTTTTAAGGCTCACTTTTCATTCTTGTGTGTGTTCAGGTGGAAAAATAAAGTTTTGGGTCCTGAATGTATGTATGTGTAAATATACAACAAAAAATACATACAACGTCATATGTGACCTTTTGTTATTTTTATCTCTAACGTCCCGATGGCGCTCTACAGGTGTAATCATACAGATTTGTGAAGATGAAAAGTTTTCTGAAAAACATCTGGTCATTATTGAAAACAGGTGGAGAAATATCTGTTTGTATAAACACCTGGATACATGTATTCATGGATACTGCATCAATTCTCAAAGACACACATTTTAATAGTGAATGCTTTACATACGAATATCTGAGACATAGTAAAATTGTGTCTGATGATGGCAAATGTTAATTCTTTTGCTTCAGTTTCATGTAAAGTAGTGCTATAATGTGGGTCCTTGTTGAAAAGTACACTCTTTTACACAGGTATTTATGCATATGTTGTGTTGGTGTATAGTTTATGTGGTCACAATTTTCCTAAAAAGACATAACAACACAAACATGACATAAGAAATGAAGGAAGATAAAAAAAAAAAAGAGATGTGAGAGGATGAAAAAAAACTCAAGGCAAAACCACACCTACTTTTTGTGGCGTACGCTTCTTTTAGAACATTAAATCAAACATAAATCAAAACAGTGAGTGTAATATGAGCTTTTAATCATCAACACCAAAACAATTTATAATATATCTTTAACAATAAAGAAGTACGGCCTCGTCCTGGTATGAGTTTATGTAAGATTTATAAAGTGACATAAAAAGGCTGTGAAATAGAAAAATAAAATGTTATTTTACTGATTATTTTCACTGCACTTTTTTGCTTTGAAACATAAACTTCCTCATACTCTCTCAAAAAAGGGAAACACAACTAACGCAAACACTTTCTCCTTTTTCTATCAGGATTATTACAGAATCGCATCATGCACTATCAATTATAGAATATTAATATTTTCCATATATCACATGCATGAGTGTGTAGTTTAGTTTATTAGTTTTTATTATTTATGTATTTTGTTATCATTTTTTAGCTATTAGTATTAGTTTTATTAGTTTATTAGTTCACATTTAACTTTATAAACCGCACTAGGAGCTGTTAATGATTTAATTGTGCTGCTGCCTTTGGTTACAATCTTTTACTGACTTCATTTTTTTTTACAACATTGTACTTAGATGAGCTCCACAAAGCATATTCTTTTTGTGTACACAGGTGAAAATCCAACAGAAATAATGGTTTCTCCGAGGCCTTGTGGTGATTTGTTGTTTTTTTTTTTCATTCTATTGTGGACAGATGTTTAGTAAAGGTTGTGTGGATATGATTTATTTGCAAAACAGAAGGCATGAATACCTGTTTGGAAAATATGTGTCAGTGAAGATGGCTTAAAACAAAAAGTGCATGTATATAAACAAATTAAACCCTGAATAAAAATGAAAACATTTAGCCTATTGTTAGAATGATCATTATTAGGATTATGACATTAACACAAATTCTATTCTTGTGATAGTAATCGCCCATGACAAGAAGTTAAGATCAGTTTAATTCAGAACCAGTTTTTGATTGATAGAAAGAATAAAAGCAGCTGGACTGAACACTCTCTGTGATGTGTGATTTATGTGTGACATAGTTGATTATCTGGAAGCTGATGTTTCTCGTATGACTGACATGTGATGGACATCATCTAACTTTCACTTCCAGGATGTTCTGACTGGATTCAGAGCTCAGAAACAGTGGCAGAGCTTAGAAATCCACAGTATAAACCCAAATACAAGATTATTATATTCCTGCATTATATTAGAGTGTACCCACTGACACCTGGGAAAGTAAAGATTTTGGCTATTTTTACCTCCGCCAAGGAGGTTATGTTTTTGCCAGGGTTTGTTTGTTTGTCTGTCTGTTTGTCTGTCCGTTAGTGTGCAACATAACTCAAAAAGTTATGGACAGATTTGGATGAAATTTTCAGGATTTGTTGGAAATGGGATAAGGAAGAAATGATTAAATTTTGGTGGTGATCGGGGGTGGGGGGGCCCACGGGGGGGGGGTCGCAGACCAGAAAATTTCATCAAAATCATAACTTTTTGAGTTATGTTGCACACTAACGAACAGACAAACAGACAGACAGACAAACAAACCCTGGCAAAAACATAACCTTCTTGGCGTGGGGGGGCCCACGGGGGGGGGGCCACTGATCAGCCTTGGCGGAGGTCTGCGCTCTCCGAGTGCTTCTAGTACATTAAGTAATTGCCTTGATTAGAAACAGCATGATGCCACAGTTTTTACAAGTTATATTAAGCTGAGATTGAACTGAACATTTAGATATGAAACAGTTGGGTTTTGTGTTAAAGTACCTTAAAAAAGTGAATTTAATGTAGGAATCAAGAAAATCTCCTTAAAGCTCTGAGGGTTAAAACATCACTGAGCTTTGTTGTCAAGAACTAAAAAAAGTAGGACAGTCTTACTGTAAATACAGCCCTTCTTGAAATAATACAAATATTCTTAAATTTGATTACATTTTTTGTTTTAAGTTAAAAATCTGCTAGTGGGGTAAAAGCTAAATAAATCTAACCACTTGAAGACTCAAAACTAGTAAAAAGTCCAAATTTTATAGAAATTTTTGCTCATTACAAGCAAATAAAGATTGTTTTATAAGAAATGTTGACTTAAAATGAATTATTCATTTTCTAAATTATGGTTTTTAACGCGTTAAGATTTTCTAGTAGTAAATGAAACGTACAACATGATGTTTCTTTTCTTGATTGAGCTGACTTTAAGTCCTCTAAGGACCAAATGAGCAAGATATGAACAAAATTGTTTTGAAAATTTACAAAAAATGAACAAAATAATAAAGAAAATGAACAAAGTTTTTATGAAACTGATCAAAAAAGTCAACAAAGTTATTATAAAAATGAACAAAAATTAGCAAATTTATCAGGAAAACGAACAAACTATTCAAGGAAAATCAGAAAGAAATAAAATATTCAAGACAATGAGATAATTAATCTATTAAATGAAGAGAAAATCCTTTTAAAGCTCTGAGGTTTAAATAAAGACACAAAAGATAAGTGTAAAATATTAAAGCTAAGGCACATATACACAGCTTGTTTTTGTTCAAACCTATTACATTTATGGCAGTGGAATGGTTTGTAGATCCTGGATATCGGTGCAGTTCAAATACTCTTGTTGTGCTTTTATTGTAACATGAGCAGGAACCTTTGCCAACATCATATTTGGTTTCTTTTGTTCTGTAAAGGTGTCGTTGCCCTGGTAAAGACAAAGTGTCTTTGTGTGAAGGCAGGGGAGTGTTTCTTTAAGTCCAACACAAAGCCCTCACTCTGTCATGCTCATATACGCTCACTCATAGACGGACCTTCCAGGACAGATTTAGCAGATAAACAACACTGGCCACTCATTGTTCCGGGAGTTGTGCCATCAGGAATGCGGCGATAGCGATCTCGATTTGAGATATATCGAGTTCTGGAGTATTATTGGAAGCAGATGTCGTATTTACAGGAGGGAGGTCTCGTCAAGGCCGGCTCCACATTTTACACTTGGACACCAACACAAGCCTAATATTTTGCTGTAATGGTTATTTTCTACTTCTGTTTTAACAGCTATTGCCCACACAACCTTCTTTTAACATAATACACATAAGAATGGAAAAACAAACGATCCAAACTGTCCCTTTGTAACTGGAAGACCTAACAAACTCAGGATGTTCTCCAGGTTTTCAGATGGAATAGGTGCAGTGTGTGATCCAGTGTTTTCCTTAGTTTCTTCCCTGTCCACACTAATACAGATATTTTTCTAAACATGCATTTTCAACATATTTGTCCATGTGACCTCCGTTTTCTGAAGTATCTCTGTTCACTCAGGAATGCAAAAATGGGTGTGAAATTTCTTGACCAAACCGATAGAACTTTTATCGCCAGGAATTTATTCACCTCTGCATACTTTTTATTTCCACCTCAAAGTTCCTGAACATTTGTACAAGTGAGACTCGGCTATTTCAAGTCACAGACTGCTTGAAGTCCTGCTGACTTGGATATATGTACCTGTTTTATTTTTCTGAAACAGTTGTTTCATGACAGCACATCTGTCATGTTCAGCCTCTGACAGAAAACAAATCATATTTAAATCAAAAATAACCTTCTGATGTCTTCACATCTAACTTATGATTCATTCATTCATTTTCTGAACCTGCTTTATCCTCACTGGGGTCACGGGGGTCGCTTGGAGCCTATCCCAGCTACATAGGGGCGAAGGCGGGGTACACCCTGGTCGCCAAGTTCATCGCAGGGCTGAACATATAGAGACAAACAATCACTCTCACATTCAATCACTCTCACATTCACACCTATGGGCAATTTAGATTAACCAATTAACCTATTAGTGCATGTGTTTGGATGGTGGGAGGAAGCCGGAGTACCCGGAGAGAACCCACGCAGACACGGGGAGAACATGCAAACTCCACACAGAAAGGTCCCACCCCCCGTCGACTGGTGTTGGAATCGAACCCAGGACCTTCTTGCTGTGAGGCACGAGTGCTAACCACTGCACCACCGTGTCTAACTTATGAGTAAAGGAAAATTTGAGCTTGACAAAAATAATGATTTGATTTATATCGTGATATTTATCAATATTGTCTGATAAGAAAAAAAATTATTATGTGATTTTTTTCCCATATCGAACAGCCCTAGGTCCTTGTCGTCGTCCACTTCTCATAGATTCTCTTTTCTGCTCCATTTTCCAAATGATCAAAACACAAACAAAGTGAATCTTGTAGAAATGGTATAAAGCTTTGCAGACAGCACTGGATTAAACATGGAGGGTGAATGTAAGTGTGGAATGCTGCAAGTGTGTTCCACCAATCAGCATTCTTCAACACACAGCCCCGCCCCCAAGAATTCCAGGCAATCTGAAAAGTCCAATCCTCCTACTAGGAACTATTATTAGGGAAAGTTTTGAGACGGGGGAAAGTTTTTTACTGGGTAAGTTCGATGGAAACGCGCAGAGGTTTTTCAGAGTTTATGCTAAAGGGTTGAATATTTCTGTGGATACTATTGGGCACAGTCTGTCTGTCACTTTAAGTCATGGGTTGGGTTTGTTGAAATATCCATCTCCTAAAGGTGCCTGTGCTGACCTCAATTTCCTGCAGATTACACACTGACTTATACACCTATACGACCTATATTTGATGTTTTCTGGTGCAGGTTCATTCCACAAAGAAACCATAGATACGTGTAAATTAGAATGTGATGCTATTGTTTTCCTCATGCCCACAGATAGACACCAACAAGAGTTCCAGTCTCTGTTTTTACAACCTAAACTGCCCAAAATACGAGAATGAGAAAAATATCCAGATCTCCAGAATACACTCAGACTCCTCAGGGCTACAGACTGTTATGTGATTTTTAAAACCCGTTGTTAATAACATGGAATGAAGATTTACTAGTTTGACGACTAATGTAAAAGTAAATATGCAGGATTTTAGAAAAGTGAGGATGCATCATGAGTCTTGACTAAGATTCACATCCTTAATTTCTCTTAAAAGATAATAAAAGAAATCACTATTAACTCTATTAATTGCTATCGAGTGATTTTTAATAATTATAACAAGCCTTTAGTCGATCAAAGTCATTCATATATTAATATTTCTATACATGATTTCTGCACTAAGCATCAATTATTGCAAATTTTCATCAATGGAATAAGCTGAGAAATAATACTTTTGTATCCATAAACCCATTTCCATCTCCTGAGACTGAAAAATCTGCTTTATTATGTTTTCATTACATTGCAGTTTGCATCATACCCAAGTGTCTGTCTCCTTTTTTTTTGCCCAATCACTTAATTTAGCATCTGCTTGAAAGCAAAAACGCAAATAATTCGTTTTTTTAATATACTTGTTTATAAATTCAGCCGTTAAGGGGACAAACAATTTCCCTTTAGATTACTTGAAATGTTTGAATAAAGAAAAGAAGAAAAATATCTAAAAAACAAAACAGTGTGAGTGTGATACATATAGGTGATTTTTTTGGTCATGTTCTGTGTGTTTCTTGTTGATTTATTAGTAAATTGCATCACTCAGCCCAGACTGAGGAAACTGTCGTCAGCAAAAACAAACCAAAGTGTTTCCACTGTTGGGTTGAGGTTCAGGGATTCAAGTGGTTTGTGTTGTGCTCGGTGCAGCTTTAGGCCAAACATTTGACACATTTTCAAGAGGTCAAAGCCACAGTGTCTAGAGACTATTCACACAAATGCGCACACACACACACACACACACACACACACACACACACACACACACACACACACACACACACTTAGGGATTGGCCTCACCTGACCTCCAATTCCCAGCAGAGTTTGAGCAGAACATCTGAAGCTGATTGAACGTGAGAAACAGCCGACATGTGGCTGCTCTGTGGGAGACCGACAACTGGAAACTCACAGGTTCAGTTCCCACAACAACCACATGCTCTGCTGCAGTGCCCTTGAGCAAGGCCTTGACCTTGACCTGCCCTGAATCTGTAAAATGAAATATTATTTCACAGTTACTATGAGGTCGTTTCATTATAGATAACCCTCAGAGCTTTAAGGGTGTTTTCCTGATTTCTACAGACTTTCTTAAATTGAACATTTTAAAGTTCTTGCAAATAACACAAAACCCAGGTGTTTTATATCAAAATGCCTGATTTTTCCCCCCGAGAACACTTAAGAGTTGACTCAGCTCAATCGATACAAGCCATATTCTGTCATCTAGTATGTTTTATTTACTACTAGACAATCTTAATGTGTAAAAAAGCATTATCTAGAAAACAAAACATTCATTTTAAGTCAACATTTCTTACATAGCAGTCCTAATTTTCTTGTAATGAGCAAACATTTCTATAAAATGTGGACTTTTTTCTAGCTTTCTAGATTATTTTGTTCAATTTCATGGTAATTTTGCTCATTATTGTTCATTTTCATAATAATTTTGTTGATTTTTGTTCATTTTCTAGATTGATTTGTCTTGAATGTTTTATTTGTTTCTGATTTTCCTTGATTATTTTGTTCAATTTTTGTTCATTTTCATAATAAATTTTTTGATTTCTTGTTCATTTGGTCATAGAGCACTCAAACTCACCTCAGTCAATAAAAGACATATTCTGTCATGTTGTATGCTTTATTTACTACTAGAAAATCATAATTAACATGTACAAAAGTCAACGTCTCTTACATAACAGGCTTTATTCACTTGTAATGAGCAAAAATTTCTATAAAAGGGGAATTTTTTTCTAGTTTTAAGTGTAGTTTTGAGTTAAGTGGTTAAATTATTTAGCTTTTACCCCCTTTTTTTTTGCTTAAAACAAGAAAATGTAATCAAATTTAAGAGTATTTGTCTTATTTCTAGTGGGGTTGTATTTGGTTTTTTAATTCTCGTGGAGGACGACAAAGCTTAGTAATGTGTTTTAACCCTCAGAGCTGTTTTTTCTTGATTGTTTCCCCAAATGTTTTTGTTCATTTTCTAGGTAATTTTGTCCATTATTTGTTGAGGTTATTATATTATTATTTCACTTGAGATCACATTAGGTTGAAACTCCCTCTGCATCAGATCATGATTACAATCTACTGAAATGCTGTTTTTAAAAGTAACTTTGACAGAGTAGAATAAAAGTTTAATAATCTTTTTAAATGTCGTAATTATTTAAAACAAACAAACAAACAAACAAAAAAACAGTGTCTGATTTCGTGATTTTGGTCATTTTTGTTAAAAAATGTAAATGAACCAAGGTGATTATGAATATTATGTGAAAAAAAGACATCACCATTATAATTATTGTGATGTAAAATTATAATGATACAGTGTTATATTCCAGTAAAAAAAACAAAGAAATCATTATTATCGTCATTATTTATTGGTCAGGTCTTGGTGTTGCTGTTAAAGTTCTGTTTATTTGCATAATGTTTTGCCCTGTTTCATCCTTCATATGCGCGCCAGTAGATCGTTGGTTGTGTTTCAGCTTTGCCACTAATGCATTAAAGTGTCAGATTTGGGAGATAAAGTGGAAAAGTCTGACTTTGGTTTGTTTTCACACTTGTCTGGCGTTGATTCACAGGTGTCACACATCCACAGACAATCACAACTGTTGGATAACTGGGTAAACCCATATAAGATGTAAAACGTATGTATTTTTGAGTGAAACTGTTAGCTCAAAAGGTGTTTGGGATCAAATCGTCCAGATGTGGGTGTATTTCAGGTACCCTCAGACTGATTCGACTGGCGTTCCACAGCTTCACACCTTCTGTGGGAAAAAGAAAAGCCCCTTGTGTGCGACCGCCGTCTGGTTTGAGTTACAAAGGAAAAGTTGTCGGGTTTATTGAGTTCACTCCCAGACACAGAGTTTCATCTGGGCCACAGTGCTGATGAACCAGCATTTATTTACCTAAAATCTCAGTTACACTCAGTCAAACAGTAAAACAAACAGGGATTATCACCACGGCATGTGTCGTGACGTCTCATCCTCTATGCTTTAGTGCATTCCTCTGAGTTGAGGATAGTGTTATTACTCTGCATGATTTAGAAAACTTGATCTAGTAACTCAGTGTTTCTCAAACTGTAATATTTTGGCGCCTGAGCTTATTTTAGGGATGTGCGACCAACAAATCCACTGGTGATCTGTCAGCAGAAAAAGTGTAGTTGTGGAGAATGAACGCGTGCTTTACCTGGGACGAAAAGAAAAACATTCACTGTTATTGTTTGTACAGTTTCTAAAGTTTACATAGATTGAACTTTATTGATCCAGCAATTGTATAAAGTGCAAGAAAATGTGCACGTGCAAGGTAATGCAAACAAACAATACAAAAAATATTAATATTAATAAGTAACAAAACTCTGTTGCAAGGGTGTTAAACACGGCCCAATATAATCTCAAGTGGTCCAGACCAGTAAAATAATAAATGAAAAAACTACAATTACATTATGAAAATGTTTACATCTACAAGCTGTCCTTTAAAATTTGTATAATAATGAAGCACATTACATTTATAAGAAAAATAAGTGCAATTTTAACAATATTGTGCCTCAGTTTATCATTCACACAAGTGCATTACAACTTATAGACCACACTGGATTTATAAATACACAAAGCATTTAGTAACAGGCAGAATATTGTAGTAGTTGTAGTAGTAGTAGTAGAATAGTGCAATAATCACACCCAAGCACCTTGTATATTTCCTTTATTACCTGTATATATCCTTATATGTTGTACATAATTGTTATCTTTAGTATAGAGTTGGCTTTTTGCACATGTTAGTAATAATCAGTAGTATTTGTGTATTTAGCCTAATATTTTATCTCTGTAGTTTTTTGCATATTGCCAATATTTCTTAGTATATTGTGTGATATTTCTATAGTCTTTTGTGCACTTCAGGTGTTTGCTGCTAGAGATAGAGCTGAAAAATGGATTTTCAATGTTCCTGTAACAATGACAATAAAGATCTATTGTCTTGTATTGTATTCTAATATTGGTAAAATTGCAAAGATTATGCAACACCCTGAAATGTCTTAAGAGAAGTAAGTGTAATTTTACCAATATTGTGCCTGTTATATATTTGTTAAAATGACACTAAACTCACTTAATGTGAATCTGGACATAAATTTTACTGACACTGGACTGTTTTGTGGAGGCATACAGCTAATTAATTAGTTCATACATAGTGAAACGGTAAAACCATGTGCTATTTTGCATTATTTTAGCGTTTAGACGGCAGGGAACAGTTGGAGGTAAAAAAAAAAAAAAAAAAAAATCAGATTTACTTTAATTGTTAATTATTGTGCGAATGTGTCTGAGCTGTTGTCCTTCAGACCGTCGGCCAGAGGATGGAAGAATCAAACACAGGTGATAAACAAACATTGGAGCAGGTGACATCAGGCTGCTGGCCCGTTTCCCTGGCGACAGCGGATGGAGCAGGTAGCTCTCCGCTGTGCCTCTGGAGAACAGAGGTGGTCTGGGCTCGCTTCATTTTCCACTCAGTAAACCTTTAATCCCCAGCATTCATCAGCCAGCAGCACAACTCAGAATATGACTTCGAACAGATCTGTGTGTGTCCAAAGACAGGCTTGTGTTTATGTATTCAGAGGATTAAAGACCTTTTACCTCATTACTGATGCCCTGATCAAAACCTCCTGCTGTAAACAACTTTACATGGTTTTAAGCTTCTGGAGAGTGGACAAAAATCTGCATAATATCTGCATAAGATCTAGTTCTACAGTAGAGTTTCAATGTTGTGTAATTGTTTAGAGCACAGTCATTATAATTTGCTAAATCTACAAATGCTTAAACTACTAATGGAAAAAAAAGTCAATGCACATTTTGTTGTGATTTTCATTTGTGAAATGTGCCATATAAATAAACTTTACCATTCTCACTTATTTATTTACTCATATGAATACTTACCTAAGGTGAGGATTAGGGTTCCATTATATATTCTCTGATTAAAGAATAAACTATAGTTCAAATTCTTTGTTTGTATTAATTCTTTAATGTCTTTAATGCACTAACATTTTGCATTGGATTAGAACTAATCTCATTATAATATAGGGGTAGGTACAGGACTGTGAGAGGTTTTTTCAGATATGTCAGCATAACATAAAACTGTTTAATAGTATCTTATGCTGCATTTCCACTACGTGGTACCGGCTTGACTCGACTCTGCCTTTTTGTGTTTCCATTATGTAAAACAACCTGGAATCTGGTACCTGGTACTACTACTACTTTTTTAGCACTTGCTCGCCTGAGGTTCCAAAACAGGTGAAGAGATACTAAAATGTGGTGTGTAACCACTGTGGACCACTGATTGGTCAGAGGGTTGTCTCTGTGTCATTGCGTCATCAATGCGTGACGCCATTTAAAAAAAAAAAAGATTCGGAAGTTTACAGTAAATATACTGCTAGGCTAATCCATGATGACAGCCCCCAAAACGACACCGTGGTTGGCTGAGGAGGTTCAGACACTTCTGTCCTTGGTGGCCGATGAAAAGATTTAGCGTGAGCTTGACGGGACAACACGCAGCATACAAGTTTATCAGCAACTCTCTGAGTAGAGATCACAGAAGTTACGTGTCATGTTGCTATGACGACCAGGTATTCTAAAGTCAGTAGTATCCTGTAATGGAAACAGTCTTCAGGAATAGTACCTGGTACCTGAGTCAAGTCCAGTTGAGTTGAGCTGGTATCACAAAGTGGAAATGCGGCATAAGTTGAATATGTTTGAAGTGTAATTAAGTTCAGGACTTAAAATGGGTCATGGAAGTTTTTTGTTTTTTTTTAAATTTTCCAACAAACAGTCAAATATGTAGAAATAATATTACTTGTAAATTCATTTCTGATGAATAAAGACAGAACCGTTAGTAAATGTTTACCTCAACAAAGCCACAGGAAATGAAAAGAAGAGGCATCAATTGGAAAAAGACAAAAATGATGCAGTGACAGAAATGAGGTTAAAGATGAAAATGATGTAAAATGGTTAAAAAAAGAGACTTTCAGAGACACTTTTCCAGTGGACGTTTCATCGTAGATAAATGTAGATCTGTTGGAATTCGTGATGTATTTTTGCGAGTTTGGGTCCTGAGGAGACGATGAATTTATCTTTTGGTCTTGAGGTGAAAAAGTTAGTGAATAAAAGGAAACAGGATATTCAGAGTGAAAATCAGCAGGGCTTTAATGTAAACAGAGCCTGGTTGTCATGGAGATTATGCATAAACACAGTGAAACGAAGCTAACACTAACAGTATCGATAGAACCTGGAGGAGTTTAATGTTTGCGGGTGAGACAGAGGACACCTCGCTGTAGGCTCCACCCCCCCCCCCCCCCTTGTAAATGGTCCTAGTGTTGTCTTTACTGGTCAAATACAACCGGACTTTAGAGGAAACAACCAAAATACGAAAACGACCTGATGATGCATTTGACGTAATGACATCGCTGAACCAATAAGTGGAATCGTTAAACAAACAGACTAAGGATTCCAAGGAACTGAGCTACGTGGATGCAGTGTTTCTCATGTCTGTTCTCCGTCTCCACAGCCCTAAACCTCCGCCTCCTGATGGCACCAAGTCCAACCCGTCCAAACGCCACCGCGACCGGCTCAACGGCGAGCTGGACAAGCTGACCAACCTGCTGCCCTTCACGGAGGAGGTCAGAGCGCGGCTGGATAAGTTATCGGTGCTGCGCCTCAGCGTCGGGTACCTGAAGGTCAAGAGCTTCTTCAATGGTGAGTTTCAGCTGAAAATATGATCGATTATTGATCAGGATTCCCAGTTTTAGTTTCGTTGAGGTGATCTCTTATTCACTACGAATCCTGGCAAAACATTTAACAACTTTGTAAGTCTTTTAGCCAACAATATAAAGAAAATAAACTCATCAATATGCCTTTATTACCCAGGTTTAGTTTAACACGAAAAATGTACCAACATATTATTTTATACAGTTGATTTTAATCCATTTATTCTGTTCCATTATGCACCTCAGCATTACCGCTGCTATTAAACTGTATGTTTATATGGATATGTATCTTTAATCTATTTTAGTTTATCTTCTATAGCACTTATTTATTATTATAATATTATTGCATGGCATTTAATAGCAAAGTCATAGAGAAACAGTATCTCAATTCACTGTATGTCCTGTGCATCCAACTGAATTAATTATACAAAAAACTTGTACATTAAAGTTCTCCTGAAATATCACTAAGGATTTTTCAGCAGAGTGTCCTAAAGACCTTGAAGAACTCAAACATCCGTATCTATATCCGATGCAATAATAATAGCATTTAGTTGAAAAGCAACATTAATGTGGTACATTAATTGCAGTTTTACACAAGTGTTTGTGGTTGTAATTATACCAAACAAGTCTACTGTGCAATAACATGATCATTTTATTTCATATCATAGACAATATAAATAGAATACACTAACTTTTTTCAGTAAAGAAATAAAAATGATAAGAATGACCATTATTATTATTGAAGAAATGGAGGTGGAATGATAAAACCTCTCTAAAAAGACCAGTCTGTCCAGTGGGAATAAATAGAAAGTCAATAAAAGCAGTGAATTCTGTTGTATTTCTGTCAGCTACGAGCAGGGTGGCTTATATACTTCTGAGCTTCTTCCAGTTTCCACTCCGCTTCCTGGCATTGTTTTACTGTCTCTTTTGAAAGCAGCAGTGATTAGATCCAGAGCAGCCCTGAAGACCACGGTCCTTATTTTCAGTCGAGGTCTCTGGGTGTGGTTGTGTCGCCAGCTGAGGGGCTATATCAGTGCAGCGCTGTGAAATTTGGCCCTACTGGGTTGCCATATATTTGGAGCTGACCTCCTCAGCAACAGGAGGTGTGAAGTGGTCTGAAAAGAGGCGAGCATGTGTGTGTGAATGGTGTCAGGGAGATGATCGGTGCACACTGGGAGCATATTAATGTACACCTGTTCTCTAGTGCAGGCTGATGTACGTCCATACACATTTGTGTCTCTGTATAGACCAGCGCTCTGCAAGCTGTACAATCTGAAGAGTCATTTTTGGCTCAAAGAAGAGGAAAGAAATCTGTCTGGAGCCATGAAAAACATCTAAAACCATTTACATTTTATCATGAGGTGGCAGTTCTGCGGTAACCTTTTTATGATTAGTTTATTGAACCAGTGGTGGGAGTAACACATTATAAAAGTAATGCATTACAGTAGTAGATTACTTTTTCATGTAGTGCAGTAGTGTAAGGCATTACTAATCAATTGTCAGTAATATTTTATTTGGTACATGTTCAATAGTTCCTGTGTTACAACTTACCTACTTTTCACCCGTAATTTGATTGCTCAAATGAAAAAAAAAACAAAAAAAACCAAGCAAGACTGAGGGACCTTAAAGAACCAAAAAAGCGGCAGTAAAGTTCTATTTCCTGTTGTTCAGCCAATGGGTGAAGACGGCAGAAGACAGTACCTTGGCCACATGGACGTACAGACGCTCATTACTAACCCTAACCCTGCTTTACAGAAGCTAGTTAGCATGATCCCTGTGATCAGAAATGACAAGCTAAGATAACATTTCTGTGGGTAGTTACAGTTCTTTATCAATTATGGATTTATCTACCAGCATCCTTGGTGCCGCACCCCCAGTTTGAACATGGAAAACATTGAAAAAAGAAAAGCAGCATTCCGGGGAGAGAGCACTCACCATTGTTTGTAACTCAAAAGTAGTACAGGAGTCATGTAATGCATTACAATTTGAGACAGTAATAGTGTAAGATAAGGGATTACTTTTCCATAACAGTAACAAGTAATCTGTAATGTATTACAGGTTGGAAGTAACTTGCACAACACTGTATTTAACTTTGCATGTCCAACAATGCTGCTAAATTTGGTGCATTTATGAGTTTTTAATGAAACATTGTGTAATGGAGAAAAAGCTCCACTCATGTTAATAGACTTACTTTAAAAGAGACAAACTACAAACAAATGAAAAACAAGTATGTCTGGTTAAATCTGAGGAAGAAAAAGAAATCTAGCATTGACATACACCTCAGTTTATAGGATGACAGAATCTTTTTTGTCATGAAGCGTATGCATATTTTTGCAGATGGACAATGTTAGAATAGATTTAAGCGTAGAACAATGTTAAAAAATACTGATTGATTGACTTCATTTCAGAATGTTTCTTGTGTTTTTCGACAGTTCAAAAATATGTCCAAATTAGAGATATACTGCATGAAAGGGTAAAATTTACAAAATATAAATAGTATAAAAATGTGCAAATGTAGTAGTGTAAACAATGTAAACACACATATTTACATAGCGTTCATAAATAATTAAATAAGAGAATTACTACGGTGATATTCTTAATATTACTTTTTTCCTCTTCTTCTTTTCCCTCGATCGATAAAACCCTCTGATATTCAACTGTTTTGGTCCCAAATCTCAACAAAATCATATCGTCACTTTCCTAAAATAACTACATAAGACAGACGAATCCTACAAATGTGTAGTTACCGACAAAACAAGAGATAAAGTAGAAAATGTGTCCGTATATGTTTTCACTGCTGAGGTTCATGAGTAAAGGAGTCAAATGGACAAATAAACCTGGAGTTGAACCGAAAACTGAAAAACTATTTAGTTGTTCTAGTGGACAGATTTTTATCACATCCTTTCTACAATAGCTATTGGGAACACACAGCATACAGTATACACTCCGCTCATTGTCCTGCTGCTATCTTGGCCCTTGATCCATCACTCTCCTTCCCATTGACCCCACCCATTTCCTGTGGGGGCCCCTGCAGCACCCCGGGGCCCCTTTTCCTTCAACTGTTCGGCCTTTTCCTGCGTCTGAAGTTCACAGCTCCTCAGACCCCTCCTCCTACATCTCCTTACTCCACCCCCCCCTCCACCTCCAGCCCTCACCTCAAACAAACGCTGCAGGACTCCGGTTCGTCGGCACGGCAGGTCTGCAGCGGGACAACCCCAGGCTTTATGCATTCATCAGACTCCGCAGCGCACACACTCAAAACACACTCCTGTTCCTGCTTCTTCAAAGGTTTCCATTAAATCTGACTTTTGGTGGATGCATCGGGCTTCATTTGAAGTACATTGTGGTTCATGCGATTATCCACATTTAAGAAGTCCTCATTACTCGTGCTTTTGAAGTTTTACTTATTCATAATGACAGGTTTGTCCACCTTCAGATAAACCCTGGGCCCGTTAACCCTTACCTCCACACAACTTCAATGATTTTAACATTCAAGACATTTTCATATAAAACCAAATTAAATCCAGTGCCTTTTCTGATGGTCAAGGCCCCTGTTGAAAGGGAAGAGTCTGAATTTTCATCCATAACAATCAACATTCCTGTAACTGGTCCTGGTACTGAGTAATAGAAGTCTGAACAACACTGGAAAATATGTTTTATGGCCTTATAATCAGAAGAATTTTGCTCTCGCCTGAGTTTTTGTTAATGCCTGCAGAGAACTGTAAGTTGTTAAAAATTTGAAAAAAAAAAAAAAGAACGTTTCTATGAAGTCTTACCTAGCTCCACTTTAAATTTGATAACAGTTGTTTAAAAAAATGAGTGTTTTTTTTTTTTTTTTTTACCTTTTGTTGTGATCTGGCGCTATATAAATAAAATTTGATTGATTAAGTGATTTGTGTTTATGTGTTTATGCATTTGGCAGACGCTTTTTTCCAAAGCGACTTACAGGGGAAAACCAATCAAATCACTCAGTCAATCAAATTTTATTTATATAGCACCAGATCACAACAAAAAAGTTATCTCATGACACTTTATATATAGAGTTGGTCAAAACCAGACTCTGAGCCAATTTACAGAAACCCAACAGAATCCTCCAGATTTGACTGGTTTTCCCCTGTAAGTCGCTTTGGAAAAAAGCGTCTGCCAAATGCATAAATGTAAATGTAAAATATTCCAGGTTGTTCATGTTATTCACATTTTTTAAAGGATAGTTTGTAGATCAGCCCTGTGATGAACTGGCGACTTGTCCAGCGTGTACCCCACCTTCGCCCCTATGTAGCTGGGATAGGCTCCAAGCGACCCCCGTGACCCTAGTGAGGATAAAGCGGGTTCAGATAATGAATGAATAGTTTGTAGGTGTAAACATTTTCATAATGTATTGTGCTTTTTTCACTCTAAAACATAGAGAAAACTTGGAGTTGTCATTATTTCTAGATTATTATGTTATTATTTTACTGGTCTGGTCTGATTTGACAGCCCAGAAGACCAGTTTTGGAGCGTCCACATGGCTTCGTATTCATGTCAAGTTGCTTTTTGTTTGGAGTGTAAAGTCCTGTGATAAACTGTCAATATTAAATCATGACTGTGGACTCTGGAAAACGAGAAAAATGAATGTATCACCAGCTTGTAAGATTAGTCCAAGATGTACACATTTTATTTAGTTTTCAGAGTTGTGGCTAGACCTTTTGCATCCAGTTCAGTATATACATTACTTTGGTTCCTGCAGTGCATTATGGGATGTTGTGGTCATCAGGCCGGTTGTGTTTATCTGTTAATACAGACATAAAGACACCCACAGTTCGTCATACAGACCGAGGCTCTGTGCCCTCGGTGAATCCCTCATTGTTGCGGTGGTATTACCAGTCCCACCAGTCACACACACAGCCTGATGGTCAGTTTCCCAGCATGCCTCCCAGTCATCAAAGGTGACCTGACAGTGTAAAGGCTCATGGGAAGGCCAGAGCGGCGTGTCGGCCTGGCAGGATGTGGCTGAAAAAGGAACGCTCTGTATGTGTCGCGGTCGGAGCCACAACATGGGGCCAATGGGCTGATGGGAAACGCCCGGGGGTCCGATCCCAGGGCCCACGGTCACAACACACGCTTTGTGTAAGACTGTGGACGGTTTCTGCACCAGACCTCCCATCTTTTACTGGTTGTCTTTCCTCTGTCTTTATGTCTTTGTCTTGTTTTGACCATGAAAGTTATTCTCATCTTAAGATATGAATCATTACGAATTTAGCGATTCTGGTTCAGTTATCGAGTCAGAATCCTTCAATAATCCCAGGGGAAATATTTGCGTGTTACAGTCACAGTTAGTAACTATTGAGTACTGATATGAACTTTGACCTTGGAGTCAAACCCAAAGTCACCAATGTCTAGATTTCAATAATGTTCTTCTCCGAAACTACAGGTTGGATTCATTTCAAATTTTACGTGTAGTTTCCTTGGGACGATGTCAATGAAGTTTGTGTGCAGTTTTGAGAAATTTAGATTTTTGAATTTTTGACGAATTTCTGAAATATTGAACATTTGCCTTTTCTTGTAATGGTCCATATTTTGATGGCTTATAACATGTACAGTCACGGAAAAAATTATTAGACCATCAAAAGTCATCAAAAGCAATGGTTATGCAATCAACTATTAACGCCTGTGTGTGTCATGTAACTAAAACAGACTGAAAAGAAAACATGGAATGCCTAAAAGCACTGTTTTTGTCAGTACAATGCCATAGATATTGATTTAAGAACTTTCTCTTTTCCCACTGGGTTTTTGAATAGAATAGAACAGAATAGAACGGAATAGAATAGAATAGAATAGAACAGAATAGAACGGAATAGAATAGAATAGAATAGAAGCTTTATTGTCATTGTATAGTGAATACAACGAAATTGCATTTTGGAGTTTTTCCTTATCGAGAAGGAGGGTCTAAGGACAGGGGATGCCCGGGACATTAATCCATTTCCTTCATCTGCTGTTTATTTGACTGTTGTTTGTTTTCATATCCAACTCATTCTGTAGAGCCCTGTGAGGCAACCTTGTTATGATATAGGGCTGTGGAAATAAAATTGAAAATTGAAATTGAAATTAAGTGATTTTGGTTATTATCATGAAAACCATGGAAAATGGATAGATATTCAGCTCTGAAATTAAACTCTTATGAGCTGTTTTTATTGTTATCATTATATTTGTCCAAACAAATGTACCTTTAGTTGGACCAGGCATTAAAATGAACAAGAAACTGAAGAAAACAAGGGGTGGTCTAATAATATTTTCCATGACTGTAGATGGTTAGAGATATCAGTGTAGTTTCTATAGATCACTGATAGGAAGTCATATATGGAGTTTGATTGAATTAGTTGAGTTCTCCTCCAGTGACAGTACCACCCACTTCTACTGGGAGATTGATGTCCTGCATCAAGACCACAGGACTGGAACACAGAGACAGAATTTGACAACCTCACAAATTCAACTTATTGGTTCTTGATAGAACATGCCAGTGAGATACAGGGACATTGGACCAATTTTTTTCTTTTAAAGCGCTGAATTTAACCTTGATATATCGTTCCCCGGTGGATGCGTTGGGCTGTTGCAGTGCACTTTCGTTCTGCTGTTGATGAGGCCCCAGCAGTGGAGGGTTCTGGCTGTGGAGAACTGTAATTTGTGGTCTTATAATAGCTCCACTGAACTTCCCTCCTCTGCTGGGCCTCAGGAAACACACATATGCACACACATACACACATATGCACACATATGCACACATATGCACAGTTTCTTTTTTTTCTTTGTTACACATTCTGTTATTTCTTGCACCCCCCCGCGTCCCCTTCCATGCATTTTCCAGATGTGTGTCCAGTGGATTGGTACAGATCTGTGTATGTCTGATCAGTATGAAGGTCAACGGGTTACTATTCTGTTTCAGGTAGTGATGACCACACAAAAACTGTTTATTTAGGCCTTTTCACAGATTGATCCACTCCGTTGTTTTTGTGTTGAGGTAAGTGAACACTTGGTGAACATGTTTGCTTGATAGATTATTTGTTGCTTATACAATCATTTGACTGATTATTTAAGCAAAAATTTTGGATGCTTTTGCAGATCTTCATTAAAAAAGAAAACAGTGATGTGCACTTTAGTTTTTCTTTCATTGTGGACACTATAGATGCTTCATATTCAGGCTGCAAAAGTACAATTTAGGACTAATAATGAGTCACAATAATGAAACAACAGGTGCAAAAATCACACCAAAGATATTAACAATTAAAGGTGTCAAAGTCATTTAGGTTCCACAAACAGACCAATATGATCTAAAGTGGATCAGACTAGTAAAATAGGATCATAATCGCCTATAAATAATGTCAAAAATGGGAAACAATTTGAGAAACTTGAACAGAATGAACAGAAACAAACAAAAACTAACAAAAAAAAAAATCAACAAATATGAGCAAAGTAAACAATAATGAGAATAAAACATGAACAATTAACAAAATTAAGAAACATCAGCAAATTGATGTTGAGATTGCACTTACTTCTCTTCAGACATTTCAGGTTATTCACATTTATGTCTCATTTTAGAAAAAAAGTAACCTTACATGAAATTGCTTACATTTACAAACTGTCTTGTCACAGAAAATGTGAATAACCTGAACAAATATGAACAACCTGAGAGAGAAAAATAAGTGCAATTTTAACATCTCAAATGTCAGTCCTCATTTTTGTGCGTGTTTTTTTTCTTGTTTATTTTATTCATGTTTGTTAATATATTTTTTGCTAATTTCTGTTTATTGTTTCTCAGATTTTTTTTACACATTTTATTCTTATTGTTTATTATGCTTTTTTTTTTTTTTGGCAAATTTTTTTATTATTTCTGTTAATTTTGTTCATGCTTCTCTAATTTTTGTCAATTTTTTTTAAAATTATTTACAGGTTATTATGTTATTATTTTACTGATCTGACCCATTTAAGATCATATTGGGCCGTGAGTAGAAAATATGACTAACCTGATGAATGAACATGAAATATCTTAAGGAAAAATAAGTAATTTGACCAATATTCAGCCTGTTACTAAATGTTTTGTGCATTTTTAGATTCACTGTGATCTGTAAGTTGTAATGCACATGTGCAAATGTAAACTTAGGCATAATATTGTTCAAATTATTGCACTTGCAAAGGCTTTGCTTTTTATTATGTTGCATGAATCAAAATGTGTTTTGATGGTTAAGAATGAGACTCACAACAACACATTTTTATTATCCTCTGTATTGCTTATCGTCTCCTGAAGCCAATTAAATCCAGTCTGTGTTTTTAATTACTTTGAAACAGATATCACATTCACATGTACTGCGGAGACAAAGAATATTTGTTGTGTGGTCTGTTTCTGTGGTGCAGTATTTCATATGGGTGTTTGTCCCCGATCGTCAACATGTTCTCAACAGTGTGAGATCCACTAAGTCCGTACGCTTTCACCAAGGCTGTTTTTTAAAATTTAATTCATTGTTTTTACTTCATCGATCATTTCCATTGTTTAATACAGAGGAAGAGGATTAAGAAAAGAAAAAGAAAGAGCGAGAACTGGTTTGTGTCAGTTTAGTCTGAGCATCAATATTTGTATTGGCAGCAGAGACGGCGTTGAATACAGGGACCTTTAAACATCGCAACAAACCGGCTCAGCGGACCAAGAAAAGCACAGAAAACAAAAAAGAAAAATGCACTGAAAAGATGAATGGAGGTAATGTTACTGTAGCACTGAGATGAATCGATTAATCAACTTGAAACCATTATAAAAAATGAATCGATTGCAATTTCCCTGAACCGAAGCCTTGTTTGCTTAATTTTGCTGCCGTTAAACATTGGTTCCACTGTTTTTGTTTCACACGGATGAGTATTGTGACGCACATGATGCCAGGATGAACGCAAATCTATAGATATTTTCATGTATACTTTTATACTGATGTTATTGTTATTTCTATATAGATATTTTTTATATATTCTTTTACTTTTATACTTTTTGTGGTTGTTTCTGGTTCTGGAATAGAGGACAAGTTGTCTTTTTCACATTTTTACTATTGTATTATTTAATTGATTGGAAGAAACTAATCAGTCTATTAACTGATATACAAAAATGACCGATAGCTGCAGCTGTAGTTTGATTTCAGCTTTTATCATTGCAGATTTAACCTTGTTGTGTAAGTCTCAGTTGAAATGTTGTGAATGGAGGCAGTAACAGCTCAATGTAAAGGTGTTTTCAAGATGAGGAGATTAAATTGAAGATAAACACTGAAGTTTCATGTAGAATTAGTGCAGCAGAGGTTTATTTTGATATTGTACATTGGTCCTGTATTTTAGTAATGGAGTTTATATTAACCTCTTGTTGACTCTTGTGGTGAATTCCCTCCATATTCCCCTGTTTCTGTAACGTGTTCATAGATCAATCTCAACACCCTGTAATGTTATTAATTTCATGACATCTGACTGATTTTTGGGGTCATTTTTGTTTTGTTTGGATTGTTGACTTGATAGTAGCATCAGTTAATTACGCTACATACCTGAGAAAATTTGTTTGATTAATGTTAGGACAATGATGACAATTATGCCTAATGTCTGCTATATTCAAGTTAGCAACCTTTATATAATTTTTTTTTATAATTGTGGTTAATTTTAAGCTCTGAGGGCTATCAAGGACAGTGTTGGGGCATGTTTTTGTGGAAGTCCTGGATGAATCCTGTGTGTCCACTGTGATACCATCAGACCTGCAGGCCGTTGCAGTCAAAACACAGCAGACAGGACGTCATGTAGAAACCTGCTCAGGCATCTGAGGAACACCGATGTATGAATATGTGTGTGTGTAGAGCTGTTTCATGACAGATTTGAACCCAAACAACCTGGCATGGAGTCGTATTCGCAGTCTCTACTCGATCCCATCTCTATCCATCCCCATTTACCACTACTACCATTCTGCAGGCTACTATTCACTT
Organism: Sphaeramia orbicularis; assembly: GCF_902148855.1. NCBI lineage: Eukaryota > Metazoa > Chordata > Actinopteri > Kurtiformes > Apogonidae > Sphaeramia > Sphaeramia orbicularis. The sequence continues at coordinate 2,890,017 of NC_043958.1, forward strand.
ATTTATTTATTCATTTAGATATTTAATGGGCAAATGCAATACACATTACTATTTCATAAAAAATATAAAACAGATGTCATGTAAATATGTTTCCAACGAAGGCTATTTTCCCTGGTTTGGCGTTTACGATTAAAATGAAGCTCAAGAGCAAAGTTAAAACATTAGAAAAACTTTAAAAAGACGAAATGTATTAAAACAAAGACAAAATATAGAAAAAAAAAAAAAAATCAAGCAGTAATACTAGACAGATTCACAGTTTGATAACCACCACCCTCAGTCTAAAAGACAATACAATACTCATTGATTTATGATCCTTGTTTTTAATTTTACAAAGTATATATCCTTGTATATATCCTTTGTATCTGGCAGGTGTTTCTTCTACTCTGTGTATATTGTATTTGTATTTTTTCCCACCAGTATTATGTTTTATATTTTTTGTATTTTTCAGTATATATTTTCAGTATAATTTCTTGTTTTAGTTTTTATATACACTGTCTTTTTGCACTTCTATTCTATTCTATTCTATTCTATTCTATTCTATTCTATTCTATTCTATTCTATTCTATTCTATTCTATTCTATTCTGTTAGTATGTAAAAATCAGTATTTCAGTTTCATGTTTGACTACATCACTTACACTTTCTACTATTTGATTATTTTTCCACATGTGTAGATGTAAAAGAACTCAATAAATCAGATTAACCTGTATACATGTATGAAGATATGGGAGTACTGGGGACAAATCCAGATGTGTTAATTTGATTTCTCATAATCAGATTACTGCTGTTATCTGATTAAACTGTTTACATGATCACTAATAATCTGACGCCTCAAATCAGATAATGATCAGAGTTTTAGTGTGAATGTAAACAGACTCAAAGAGCACATTGGTTTCAGGTTAAACCATAAAGACCCAGTGTTGCTTGTGTTACAAATGAATTTTTCTCTCCAGTTAACCTTTTTAACATGATTTAACACTATTTATTATATTATTACCTTCTGTATTTTGCATTGTTTAGTGAAAATCAGGTATTTTCCTATATTTAATTCACTGATCATGTAGATGCTCATTAAAGCTCAAATTAAATTTGAGGGTTATTATATCAAAAACAGAAAACTGAAGAAAAAGGGACTTTTTCTACAAAATCTATCATTAAATGACCATAAATCAAGTGTGTCCATCCACTGTCATTGATCCAACTCCATGGGTTTTACTGGTAAATCAGTGTTCTAGAAGATGACGGTGTTTCCATGGTAACTATGGAGCCTCTGAACATCCAAATGGGTCATATCTGATGACCATGAAAAGATGAAAAACTGCATTTTACACCAATTATTTACATGTATTGATAGGATTAAAGGATCAACAGGTATTGAACAGTTTGCTACAGGCTTTTTGGGTCTTTAAGGGTTACATTTTTCAGTAATATCAGTCCAAAACACTGTTTAAATCTCACTTGTACATAGTTTACATCTCCAAAAAGCATAGTAAACTTGTTGACATCTTGTAAATAGCTTTGCACTATTGTGACTCAGATAGCAGATTATGATTTGAGCTCTACATTTGATCAGATTATGATCTTTTGGCTGCACCACCAGGCCCTTTAGCTACTGTTGTAAATTTGTCTTTTTAGTAAACATCAGGTCCTCTCTTTGGCGTAAAACCAGGCATCTCTAATCCATCACACATGTCTGGATCTTTTCAGTCTCTACTATCCTATCAGTGACATCATCTTAACGGTTGGTGTGCTTTGTTTTCGTGCCATGATGTTGTTTCGGTGCCGAGCTCAACTCCTCATGCAGAGAACAATCATAAAGCTGGCAAACAATGAAACAGCCTCCATCTCTTTCATGTGTGTGACTAAACTTTTACTCAGAGCTCACTTTGTATTGTCCTGTCCAGCACCTGAACTCTGCTTTTTGGCGTTAAATTGTCAGTAAACGGTTGTGGAAGAGTGGGAGTAAACTCTGCTGTTTCTTGTGTGTTGGCTTTTTTCCGCTTGGTTCAGTTTGACCTGTTTTTCTCATTCATGCAAATTTGTGATTTGCATCGTCGTCGCAGTCTGCTGTCCTTAGAAACCTCACAAAACAACAAAGTGATGAAAATGTCTTAAAGGGTGTAATGAGAGCAAAACGAAGAAACACAAATGGACAGAAGAAGCTCAACATGTAGAAATAAAACAACATCTACACTTTATGGACATAGAGATGAGAGAAAACATGACATAAGTCATTGTTGTTTGGTATCCCAGACCCCTGTTTGAAAAGAAATACCTGAATTCAACATGTCCCAATACTTTTGTCCATATAGTGCAAATAGTTAAAGCTGCAGGAGCCAAAATAAAGGGTAAGGCCTCAATTTGATCTGTTTTCTACTCTTCTGTAATATAAAACTTCACTTGAAATAGATTAACAGAGTAACAATTGGTCTGAGTGGACAAAACCTACAAAACAGAGTCCAGAGAAGGTGGGTGAGCTCTTGTTTCCTCTCAGAAAAATTATCATGAAAATGAACAAAAAATCAGCAAAGTTATGAAAAGAAAAATGACCAAAATTATCATGAAAATGAACGAAAAATTTAAAAAAAAATCAATTGAAATCAGAAACAAATAAAATATTCAAGACAATGAGCCAGTTTACCTAGAAAATGAACAAAAATGAACAAAATTGTTGTGAAAATTAACAAAATTATCAAGAAAATGTAAAAAACAAAGACAATTAGACATGTTTTGTCTAGTTTTGTCTCTATTATTTTGTTAATATATTCCACTACTTTGGTAAATGTCAGACTTTGTTAAACCTATTTCCACACCAAAGCACCTCGTCCACGAGTGAAGGTGTGTTTTCATTAGAGATTTGAACATTTTCAGTAATCGGACTTCAAACTTTCAGCATTTGACCTCAGTTATTACTTTCTACATTGAGCTAAGACAAAATTAGAATAGGCCTTAGTCACATAAAGCTGCGACTGAACTGAATTTGTGTTATTTGCAGCTACAATTTTAAGACAGGTCGTCACTGAACCATTTTCACCTACATAAAGCATATGTTTATAAATGTCACAGTTTTAATGTGTACCTAAAGCATTGATTTGTTTCATATAATTCACTTCACAGCTCAACAAACATGTTTTCTCAGCCTAAGTAGCTCTGGAGTGAATATCCAAACATGTAATAATATGTGTTTTAATTGCTCACTTGTGCAGATGGTAGTCATTTTTTTTTTTTGCTTTGAACAACCTCAGAGAGCCACAAACCACAGTCACCTTTCACCAAAAGCCTCTGTACACAGAAACCTTACAGAGGCTTCCTGTTCAAATGTAACCCAACAGAATAAATCCAGAACAACAAACAAAAAAGAAAAGCTTTGTGAAGCAGACGCAGACAGGTTGAGCTTTGACTGGAACTCCACTCTCATCTCCACGTGTTTGTCGGTTAATCGGGGGGGGGAACCTGTAAAACACGTTGACTAATCTCTCCTCGCTCTTGTACAGGAAGCAGTGTTTGTCAGAGGAAGTCGGGGTGGGAGGAAGCGCTTGGGGCAGAGTCGTTGTGCAGAGAAAGGTGTCTGCTAACCTCTGATCTAACCATTTGTGGCTAAAACTGTCTAAGATGAACCCAACAGACTGGGTTCTGACACTAATGCTGAAATAGATCCCAGTCTGATTCCAAATTTGGTCATCAGCGATCAGGCAACATGTTGCCAGAACGCTATTAGGAAAGTAAATGTTCAAAACAACAGTGAACACTTTGGATCAGTTTAGCCTCTTAAAGCCAGACGCCTGCAGCCTTTGTGTCTAATCAGACTCCACAGATGATTCCAGTCTGACCTGATCATTCATAAACTGAGCTGTGGTGAATATTTGGAGTGAAACATTTCACCTCTGGCCCAGAGGTCAGTTCAGTCAACTATATACAGGGTTCCTGCAGGGTCTTACAAAGGCTTAGAAGTCTGGATTTTACAAATTTGCATTGAATACCTTAAAAAAGTCTTTAAAAGGTATTCAGTTGGATATGGTAGGTCTTAAGTTATGTTGCCACAAACTTGTAGGCTGTATTTTATTTATTGTATTGTATCTGTTAAACGTCTAAGCTGCAAATAAAAGTAACATTAGTCGACTCAGTTCCACCTGTTCCAACCTGACAATTTATGTTGAAGTTATGAACCAATTAACACTAACTTTGCAGCCACAGGTGAGAAAGGATCTCAGTTCTGCGTACAGTATGTATGTAATATTCAATCTCTACTGATGTAAGTAAGTATTTATTCCTAAATTCTAGACTAGGAGTCATGAATTTTTGCCGGTATGACCGTGAAATAGGCTGTGAAATGGGCATTAAATCCTGTTTTAAATAGTCTTACCAAGGTCTTAAAAAGTCTTAAATTTAACTTGTAGGAAGCTTGTATATATCTATGGTATAAGAAGTGAATTGCACATAATTTTTCACTACATAGGGAGTTCTATCTGTTGTATATCCCTCTTCATTACAGAATGGAACTAAACTTAATAAACTGATTTTAGTTCACTGCCTAATTGTTTTATTTTTTGCCAAAGAGTTAACAAACACTTTCTCCAGGAAGTGCTGGTAAAGCCATTTTAGCTAATACCTTTATTGCAAGTGTCACTAATTATAGCAGTAAACAACTGAGCCATACGTTCACGTCCTTATCTCCTTTTCCACCACAGGAACTTTTACTTTACTAGGAACTTTGAAAAACCTCTGTGCGTTTACACCGAAATTACCTGGTAAGAAACTTTCCCTCGACCCCAAACTTTCTCTGATAACGGTTTCTAGTAGGGAGGATTGGACTTTTCAGATTCCTGTAATTCTTTGGGGCAGGGCTGTGTCCTGAAGAACATAACTGAATAATCCTTGATTATTTTGTTTATTTCCCCAATGTTTTTGTTCATTTTCTAAATGATTTTGTTTGTTTTCTGGAATGTTTTGTTCATGTTTGTTCATTTTCATGATGATTTTATACATTTTTGATTTAGGTTTACCAAAGTCTTAGTCTTAATGGAATATATAAATGAAATAATCTGTAAGTGTAGAAAAAATTACATTTTGTAATACTGTTTTTTGATCATAAATGTTGTCTGTCCTTCTATTTTTGCCAAATGTCTCTAATGTGAGATAAATGAGGCTGAATAATCATGTCATATCACAGATCAAGACTCATTAGGAATGTGTAAATGACAAAGGACCATTATATTATATTATATTATATTATATTATATTTGTTTACTAAACAAATAGTATTTACAGTATTTTCATCCTGTATATTCATTTTTTTTTTTTTTTGATGTCGTGCAGTATAACAGCGGTGTTCCTCACACATACCTTGGTTTTAAAGATGAAAAAATGCATTTTGTAAAACCTGAAGATATGACTTATAAACTTGTCCCCAAGATGACCATATAAGGAGTTGTATATTATTCCCATAGTAATTTACCCAAAATGCAACATGAGTGGTAAGGGTTAAATACAGCCTTACTTCATGTGTCCACAATATCTCTGTTATTGATCATTTAACATAGCTGAAGGTTAATTAACTTCAATAGATGTGGATTAAAAGACATCACTCATTTGTTTTGTTTCCTTTGTTTACGTGGGATTTTAAAAATTATTAAGGAGATTTTAGGTTTTTGGTTTGTTTTTGCTATTGGATAAGTGTCCGTCTCTATTTCAAAGCTAAGGATTAGTCATTGGTAAGTATCCAGAGCCCTTTTTAATAAACACTGTGGTTATTACAGACAGTTCCAGAGTCAGGATACAGTTACTGAGCTGTCATGATCTCATTTTCCTCTGAGGAACAAGCTGCTTCCTGACTCCACTTCCCCTTTATAGACCTACATATGTCGGTCAAAGTTAGCATCTCCGTCCATTTGATAACAGTCCAGTCAGTGATGGATGCTTTAGAAATCTCCACTGACTCAACATGGCGTTCAGCAATGACCACGACACCTGGAATTCCACTTGTTTCAGTCTTGTTATCAGTCCTGATTAATTTCGTCGCTACTCAGAGTATTTGGTGTTTATTGGAATGGGAAAGGGCTGCACAGAGCTGGGATCATGGCAACACAACAAACCAGTCTGACTTGGATTAAAACAGGGCATTCTTAAGGCTTTTATACATGTGGTAGAAAAACAACACACAAAAATGCAAAATATTCACCCACAAGTTTTTCTAATCAAAGCTATTCACACCAGTGGTGATTAAGAGTTTGCAACAGTTGTTCATGAACAGATTAGAACAAGGATGTCAAAGTTAATTTAGTTCAGGCCCAATATTATCTAAAACAGACTGGACCAGTTAAATAATAGAAAAATACCCTATAAATAATGACAACTCCTAAGTTTTTCTCCTTTTTTCCACATGTGCAGATGTAAAAGAACTACATAAATCAGATTAACCAACCTGTATACATGCATGAAGACATCGGAGTATTGGGGACAAATCCAGGTGTGTTAATCTGATTTATTATAATCATATAAAGATAAAGTCAGATTATACTGTTTACATGATCACTGATAATCTGAAAACTACAGAAATCAGATAAGGATCGGAGTTTTAGTGCAAATATAAACGGGTCAAATGAAATATTGAATACTATCCTTTGAATGTTGCATTTTTCAGTGAAAATCAAGTATTTTCCTGTATTTAATTCACTGATCATGTAGATGTTCATAAAAGCTCAGAGTAATTTCAGAGGTTATCATATCAAAAACAGAAAACTGAAGAAAAAGTGACTTTGTCAGCAATTATATCATTAACTAAACCTAGTGTCTCCGTCCACTGTCACTGATCCAACTCCATTTGTTTTACTGGTGAATCAATGTTGTAGAAGATGATGGTGTTTCCACGGTAACTATAGAGCCTCTGAACATCAGAACGTTACAAAATCTCAGAGTAAATTTAAAGGTTATTATATCAAAACAAGGAAACCTGAAGAAAAAGTGATATTTTTGGTAAAATATATCATTAACTGAACATAAAAACAAATGTCTACAACCTTACTTTTTTCATTTTCTTTGTATTATTTGTTTTTGTCCATTTTGTTGCTTATTTTATTATTTTATTAACTCCATCAATCAGATAATGACCAGAGTTTTCGTGTGAATGTAAACAGTCATTAATAGGAGCTTTGATTCTACTAAAATCCAATAATGGACTGAAACCAGGGTTTTTTGATTATTTCTGAAGTGCCTGTGAATGCATCAGATCTGATTATTCCAATTATCTGATTACTCCAAATTTCAGATTTAGGTGGTCATGTACACTCAGTGTCTTCTGTAGTCTGCTGAAGGCTCCACCCGTCGATGTGCTGCGTATTTCGGTTTCTTTTCGATCACCTCATCTCAGCTCGGGTGGTAAATACTTCTTCACCGGCTACTGCTGATCTGTTGACGTTTCCACTTTATGACATCATAAGATGCAGTGGTTGCTTCATCCACCTGCTGCAACCTGGAGTGCTTTTATTTCCATGAAATCTGCTGCTTTGCCCTTGGGAAAACCACTTGGGGAATGTAAATAGCTTTATTATTCATGTCTCTTTCTTTCATGAATATCGGGCATTAATTCCTGAATGGTGGTGTTAAAGTTTTCCCGTCCGCCGCCGCCGCTGCACACGTCTGGAGCTGCCGTGGTTTTAATGACAGGGAAGTAAAGTTTAGTTTGGTCGTTATGGTGGAAAATTACTGGCAGCCTGTCAGCCCCGCCCCCTTCTTATGAATGAGAGTTTACATAGGCAGCGATGCAAGTATGTGTGTGTCATTAAGGAAATGGGAAGATGCCAAAGTGGGAAAAGTTGAGCTGTTGCTTAAGACTGAAACCAATAACTGAGATGAGTAGACATAGCAGACATATATTATTATTATTATTATTATTATTATTATTACCACCTTGCTACTCATTGTTTCTACTAGTACTTTACAATGTGCAGTGGTCTGTTTTTTTCAGTACTGTTTTCTTTTTTAAAGTTATTGTTTTGCTGTTTTCTCGTTGTATTTCTTGGGTGTATATTCGGCGTTGTGCTGCTATTGGAACCTCAATTTCCTTTGGGGTTTTGCCCAAAGGATCAATAAAGTTCTGTCTAATCTAATCTAATCTAATCTAATCTAATCTAATCTAATCTAATCTAATCTAATCTAATCTAATCTAATCTAATCTAATCTAAATCTATCTAACTCCTGTTTAACCCTCAGAACTCCAGGGTTTTCTCTATTTCCTCAAACTGTCTTAAATTCACCTTTTTAATGTACCTGCAAATAACACAAAACCCAAGTGTTTTATATGTAAATGTTCAGTTCAGTCTCAGATTTATGGAACTGTTGCCTTTTTTTGTCCTAGTTCACTGAACAAAGAGATAATTCAATTCCCAAATGCTGAAAGTTTGAAGTCAGATTAGTGAAAATGTTCAAATCTGTTGTGAAAACACACCTTCAGTTACGTGGATGAATTGTTTTGGTGCTGAAATAGGTTTAACAAAGTCTGAGATTCACAACAGTTGTGGAATATATGAGTAAAATAATACATAGAACATATCTAATTGTCTTCATTTATGTTCATTTTTAAAATAATTGTGTTCCCCTTCTAGATTAATTTGCTCATTGTCCAGAATATCTCATTTGTTTCTGATTTTCCTTGATTATTTTGTTTAATTTTAGTTCATTTTCATGATAATTTTGCAAATTTTCATGGTAATTTAGTTGACTTTTTGTTCATTTTCAGAATTTTTTTTTTTTTTACCTTAAATCAGAATACGAGTTTTATGTGTTTTACCTGATACCTGTTTTTTTTTTTAATATATACTTCTTTTATGGCATTTTTGTTTGGTTCCGTTCATCATATGTGATATTTACAGTTGGATTTACCAAATTGTTGCCTTTTTCTGTGTGTTATTATTGCATATATTTAGGCTGAAATCTGCCTTTATATTGTGAAGATGCACATCGATGCAACATTCCACTAAAAAGTACAGCATTTAAAGTAAAGCCAGGAGTCCAGAGGTAATTAAAGCAAAATATTTTTCCCCCCAAAAATAAATATTCATATAAAAGTAGTGCTATGTGAAAACCGCTGGTGGTCTGACATGTCGTTTCCAACATGGCGGTCGATCTCATTAGGTTTTCAACACAACACAGACTAATATATGTGGACAACAGGGTAGTTTGATGTTGATTTTCCTTCGGTAATGTGATCTACTGCGAGGCAGACGACACAGATTATCCTGACGATGAGCTCAACTAATGTAATCAGCAGTTTACATCAGGCTTTATCTCCTCCCACTGTTTTCCATCTTTTTCCTTTTCATTTTCGTTTCTTTTGGAGCCACTCGAGGCATAAAAAAAACCCGCCTGTTGGAGCAGATCTCTCTAAATCCCCCCCGACCCCCTTCATGTTTCCCAGCTGTCTCTGTGGTCTTTTCTCGGAATAATTTTAATCTCTGAAATCAACATTGTGTAATTGATAGGGATATGTGCCACAAGGGAAGGCAAGACAGTTTTAACGTTCGAAGGCCTGTTGGGCCAAGTCTGCATCACCGTCACCGTCTGTGCTGTTTTTTTTTTTTTTTTCCCATGTTTTCTCCTTAGTGTGTCTCACAAAACTTCCTCGCTTTGATCTGATGCCAAAAAAGTTGAAACAAAAGAATGAAAAAGGTCCCCCGGAGCAGAAAAAGTGATAAGATTCACTTTTATCCTCATAATAAACACTCAGGAAGCAGACTCGTGAAATCACCATGAAGACATTTGAACATAATGCAGTTTTGTCACACTTTTACACATTAGTTTTACTTTAACAACTAGAAATCAGCGCCTGCACATTTCTATTAACATCTCCACCAAGAAACCATGCATAGAAATAATTTATATACCACTTCACATCATTGTTGTGTGTAGAAAATGTCTGTTTTATGATTTACAGAGCCTCTAGTTGGTCCCTGAAGGCAACATGTGCCATTGGTTAGAGCTTTATATGAGACTTATTCACTATTCATTGTCATCTCATGTCAGTTTTATGTTTCTTCAAAGTGTTTTTTCTTTATTTTAGGCATTGTTTATCCATATATTTGCCTATTTTTCATGTTGCACTACTTTTGTGAACAAAACAAATTGCTAAATCAATCTGTAATCTCCAAACTTCCATTTATACACACTCATTTCACTTTTTTCCCCAAATTCGAATTCCAATTTTTCAGTTTTTCAGGGCCCAACATTTCCATCCCAGCGATCCAGTACAGACAAGTCTTTATTTTACTGATAGATGAGAATGTTCTGCACATTTGGATGCAACACATGGGGTATGAGGTTATATGAAGGGAATAAAAAAGGTGATCAAAAGAAAGTATGGAAATCAATGACATTTATATTAAAGACTCCTATGGGTTAATTAATTGTATTTAACCATTAAAGACCCAAACATCCACTGTGGACAAAAACCATCGGACCTAAACTGTTTAATACCTGTTGATCCAATTATTCTATCAATACCTGTAAATAATTGGTATAAAATGCAGTTTGTTGTCTTTTCATGGTCATCAGATGTGACCCATTTGGACATTCAGAGGCTCCATAGTTACCACGGAAACACCGTCATCTTCTACAACACTGATTCACCAGTAAAACCCATGGAGTTGGATCAATGACAATGGATGGGCACACTAGGTTTATGTTCAGTTAATGACAGATTTAGCTGAAAAAGTCACTTTTTCTTCACTTTTCAGGAAAAAATTTTGAAAAATATACAGTGTGAGCAACAAAATGAATAGAAACAAATGAATTAATAAATAAAATGAACAAAAATGAATAAGAAAATTTACAAAATAATAAACATGGAGAAAATAAGCAACAAAAATGAAGGAAAAAAATATTAAATAGCCAGCAAAATTCACAAAAACAGCTAAAGTCATCAATAAAATTGACAAAGTAGGCTGTATAAAAATGAGATTAAAAAATAAGGAGCAAGAGAGAAAAAAGCCACGAACCGAACAAAAGTGAAGGAAAAATAGTAAAATAAGCAATGGAATGAAAAAAAATAAATAATAAAGGTACAAAATAAGTGCTATGAACAAAATAAGATTCATGTTTATGTTCAGTTTATTGATATATTTTAGTGAAAAGTCAGTTTTTCTCCAGTTTTCTCTGTTTTGCTTTAATAACCTTTGAATTTACACTTTTATGAACATCTACATGATCAGTGAATTAAATATTGGAAAATACATGATTTTCACAAAAAAAAAAAAAAAAAAAAAAAAATAGAGAGAATAATATTATAATAAATGTTCATAAATCACTTGGGAAAGAATCATTTTGAAGTTGTGACATTTATAGTTGTGGGTCTTTAAGGGTTAAAATCCAGGAACCAGTCACACAAAATAAGAACCAAACAAATGATGAAACTCTGTTGAGATAATGACACTAATTGAAGTTTACGTCAACCCACTGTGGGGTTTGTTGGTCTGTGACACTAGAACTGGGACACTGGGCTTAAATATAAATACTACTATAAATACTCCGACAGGAAATGAAAGTATCAGCTGTTAAAAACACACTTAGCACAGGTAGTAAACAAGTAGGTTTCTGTGTGTGTGTGTGTGTGTGTGTGAGTTTACAGTAGATAATCAAGGTCGTAGATGTTGGCGTGTTGTAGCCTGATGGACTGCGACACTTATCAGAGTCAGTTTCATTACAAGGAAACATGACAAGCTCAGACAACTTCTCCAGAATTCATGTTTCAACTTTGGGGTAGTTTTGACTCATTCATTTTAATATGACGTATATTCAAGAGTGATCAGGTTTAACAAAGACTGAGCTTCACAAAAGTACTGGAATATAAGAACAAAATAATAGCTAAGTGGAGAAAACATGTCTTCATCTTTGTTCATTTTCTTGAGAATTTTGTTCATTTTTGATTTAGGTTTTAACAAAATCTGAGCTACTTTTGTGTAGCAGCTAAATAAAAACAAATTCAATGATCATAAAAGTGAATAAATGTGAACAAAATCATCTAGAAAATGAACAAAAAACATCAGGGAAATAAACAAAGGTAACCAAAGTAGTAACGGAAAATCAGAAACAAAATATTCAAGACAATGTGCAAATTAATCTAGAAAATGAACAAAAAAGAACAAAATTATTATGAAAATGAACATAAATGAAGACAATTAGACATGTTTTCTCCACTTATCTATTATTTTATTCATATATTCCAGTACTTTTGTGAATCTCAGACTTTGTTAAACCTATTCCAACACTAAAACATTCCCCATGAGTGAAGAGATTTGAACATTCACACTAATCTGACTTTAGACTTTCAGCATTTGGGCTGAAAATAGTCCTCAGTTTCATAAAAGTGAGATTGAACTGAACATTTAGATAGTTTTTTTGTGTTATTTTCAAGTATCCTTAGCCCTGTAAAGCCTGAACCATTAAATCGACAGAAAATTCCAGTTCTTTGAAACCGGAGCCTTTAAAACTTTTTTTTTTTTCAAATATCAATTTCCATGTATGATTTTCAATTTTGTATCATATTTGATACATTGGGTCTCAATGTCCAAATATTGTTCTTTTTGAACAAACAAAATCATAATATAACACAAACATGTCTAACAAATAGGTAATTCCTTTTCAAAATTGGTGTTCTTCCTCCTTCCTCGTTAATGACAGTCTTGTAGTGTCACTGGCAAGGCCTCTGATGAATGAATTCCTCCCTCCTGGTGGATTATCCATGTATTGCATGTATCTAATTGTATACATCAGGTTTTTCAAGAAAAAAAAAAATCCCACTGATCATGTAGAGGGCGTCAAAACTCATGCATCAAATATGATATGTTCGGTGTTATAGGGTTAAAACGCTGAATTGAAGAAATAATAATAAAAAAACAAAAAAAACAAACTTAAAGCTAAAGCTTAAAAGATGTTTTAATGCATAAATTCATTATGTTTCAAAACAAATCAGGACTTGAGTTTCTCCAGATTCATCATATATAACATGTAGACCTTGGTTCACTTCTAATTCAATCTGCAGCAGTAAAACATCTCATGTTATTGAGTTTATTTTCCATTTTTTTCTGTTTATAGCGATACGTGAATTGTTCAGTTTTAGTCTGAAACGTGTGGTTGTGAACTGACTTTGACTCTGAGTGAAGTGTATCCTAAACGCATCATCCTACAGTAGTTCATAGTAAAGCGGCGTCCTCAGGTGTCCTGGTGTCTGAGTCGGTTGTACAACTCTTCTTCTCTTCTTTGCTCGCTCTGTGCTCGTCTTGTTTACATACTTGACTCGTCGCAGATGAAAGAGGAGCCGACGCCTCTACTCCAGCCGGTTCAGACATGTCAGCAAACATGGCCGACCTCCAGCACCAACACAATGCATGTGGTTGTGTAATCATTCTACACACTCCACGACAATGCTTTAACCCTTTGTCGACTGTAGGATGTGTGTGTATATATATATATATATATATATATATATATATATTAAAACCACTGACTGTGTAACAAAGATTTACCACATTTATTATGTAATCGTCATCACAGTTATTCCACATGATCTTGATTATTCAGCTGACTATTTTTACATCATTTATATTGTCGAGTTCAGTAGAAATCTTTATTTTCATATTATACTACCTTTAATATTTTATATTTTGAGTATTTTGATGAAAGTTTTGGATGTTTCGGTCATGTCATGTGCATCTGCCATGTTAATTTTTTTTAAATTGATATCCAAGAAGATTTCAATGATTAATTCCCCTTTTTCTTCTAATTTGCTCATTAAGTTATGAATGTTTCAAGGTACAATATGCATATTTTTCTGCAAATAAAAGCCCCTTTTCCACCACAGGAACTTTTAACTTTTACGCCATTTTTGTCTTGTGTTTTTGCCATTGCTTTTTTTTAAAATATATTTTGTGTCTTTTACAACACTTTCATCCTGTTGTGACATTGTTTTCTTCTTCTTGTTGAATCTGTTCTGCCCTTTTCGTCTCGCTACAGACATGTTTGTCCTGTGTGATGATGCGTCTTTTGTATTGTTTTCAGGACTAAAAATTTTGCCTTCAATCTTGAAAAAAACAGTATCTTGACAATTATCTTGGTAATTATTAGACCCTTTTCCACAAACTTTAACTTTACCTGGAACTTTGAAAAAACTTGGTGGGTTTCCACCAAAACAACCCAATAAAAAACTAAAAAAAAAGGAAAAATGTGAAAGACATGTCTAAAAATGGCAAAATATCTATTGATATAAACAACAACAAACCAGTCCAATGACATCTATAAACAATATGTCACTACAGTCTTCACCACATTTGGATCCAACTTATTCACAACTGAACATGGAACTAACATATATCTGTGTTGGTCCTGGCGTCATGTGCGTCACAATAAGTGTCCGTATGAAACAACAACAGTGGAACCAATGTTTAGTGGCAGCAAAATAAAGGAAACAAAAGTTTGATTCAGGAAAATTGGAATCAAAATGTATTTTTTATTGGATTCAAGTTGATTAATTGATCAGTTGTTTCAGCTCTACTCCTTACTACTTTCATTCAGAGTCAGTGTGTCAGAAGAAGCAGTTCTTTCGTCTTTTCATCCATGAACACACTCAGTGACACAAATAAAGCAGGTGTCTCCTCGACTGTGAAATCCATCATGTGTTTCCCATTGGGTTCCATGTAGCAGCAGCTGACCCAGCGCTTAAAGTCTGCATGTGCACAGCGCTTCCCTCCAAAATATTTTTAGCCATGCGGTGTGTATTTTTAGGAGTGTGCTGGAATTGTCGAATAAAACCCGCCGCCCTCCCCCATAACTGTAGAAGAGAAGCGACAGCCCCAGGGATTGTATTAGAATGTTAAGGACTGAACGCCAAGAGATAATGATGATAAACCAAGAATGAATGGAAGCAAGTACATCAGAGTACACAGCTCAGATTTTTATATTTTTATCTCAGATCATACAGTTTCATTCATGACATTAGTTATTCAGTCATTAATTAAAGCTACATTATTTACACTAGTGACTCCAACTCCAACAAGAAAACAAGCAAGAACAAAATATGCAGGAAATTTAACAACATATGCCAGTTTATGTACAAAATAAACAAGAAAACAAACAAAATGAACAAATTAGTTGAGGAAATGAACAAAATAAGCTGTCAAATGAACAAAATAAATAAGAAAATGAACACGCATGAGCAAATTAGTTAAAAAACGAACACATTTGTTTAGAATTTGTTTGAATTTACTCAGAGCTTTAATGAACATCTACACGATCAGTGAATTAAATATAGGAAAATACCTGATTTACACTGAAAAAATGCAAAATACAGTCCTTTTCAAGTGTGGAAATAATACTGAACTGATTAACTATTTATTTTGTTTAATAGTTTAAAGTTCTTTGGTTTGTCTTGGATTGTTAATTTGTTTTATTTTTGGTGGTTGAATTGTGCTTTCCATTCATCCATCCATCCATCCATCCATCCATCCATCCATTGCACTGTTGGTATTTTTAGGGACGTTTATAGTGATGGTTTTATTTGTAACTAACTACGTTTATTTTTAATATCAGTGCTTTGACGCTGTAAAAATGTTGTCCACTTTCCAGTCGATTGATCTGACAGTTGGAGTAAAAATCCAGCAGAATCTGATCAAAAAAAAAAATTACACTACAGCACAGATTAAGTAACTTTTTCCATTGTGGTGGATGTGACGTAAAGACGGTAACGCTGCTGTGGCCGATGAACGCATTTACGGGTAAAGACTGGCTGATGGAAAGGAAGGCCACGCCAAACGCCAGCGCTCTTTTCTTTTCAACCGCCAGTGTTTACTGACAGGACAGGCACAAAGTCACGCTCGGCTTATGGTTTCCTACATCTGATGAGTGTCGATGCTGTGTCGCTGCATCTGGGGACAGAAACTCCCACTGTGGACTGTTTAGGTTGTGGCGGAGCAAACCCAGTGTTTACATTGGACGAGTTTCTTTCCAAAATACTATCAATATATGTGGGAAAAGAAAATGGGTGCCCGATGCCTGTTGCTCCATAAGAATTAAAGACAAGCATGACATTCTGTCGTGTCTCTGATGATGCTTAGACTAAATATGGGGTAGAGTTTCACCTGGATGTCAGTTCGTTTGGCAGAAAAGGTGTTGTGCATTTCAGGTTTCCAGTTCAATTTTATTTTCACAAACCTAGAGTGTTCTGGTGGCTGTATTTTGTGAATATTTACAAAGATGTCATGAAATAAATGGACAATATTGGTTTTATTTCCTCAAAAATTGGCATATATGCTGCCTGTGGGCCAAAATGCATCCAACAGAGTCCAGTCCCTCCCATGGGATGAATTTACACAGTGTAAAAATTACACTGAAAATTTTAACAGTCATGGTTGTCGTTTTAGTTCAGGTTCCACACACACACCAATATGACCTAAAGTAAAATATTAGCATAACAACCTATAAATAATGACTCCAAATTTTCTTTTTGATTCATTTTTGTGCAAAAAAATAACATGCAATTATGAAAATATTTGCATTAACAAACTATCCTTTAACAATAAAATGCAAATAATCTGAACAAATATGAACAACCTGAAATGTAATAAGAAAATAAAGTGCAATTTTAACAATATTCTGCCTGTTATTAAATGTTTTGTGCCTTGTAGAGCCAATCCATAATGCACATGCATAAATGATAAGTTGAGACTGATTTTCCTTGAGAAATTTCTTTTTTTTCCCGGTTATTCACATCTTTTTTGTTTGGATAGTTTGTATATGTAAATATTTTCATAATTTAAGGTTATTTTTTGCACTAAAACAAAGAAAAAAAATGTGTATTTGTCATTATTTGTTGGTTATTATGTTATTATTTTACTGGTCTGACCCACCTTAGATCAAATATATCTGAATGTGGAACCTGAACTAATGTGAGTTTGACATTCCTGCTCATAAACGTCCACTCCTGTCTCATAATAAGAGCAGCGTTTCTCCCTCTCTCTCTTATTTAAATGAAGATGTTGCCGTTGGTGAATGTCCACTAATGATACTTCCTTTTTTTCCTTTTTTTTTTTATGTGTGACCGTCTGCTCCCTCCACCTTCCTGCCACAGGTGAGACTTTGATGTGTATTTTTTTTTAAATTTTATAACTGAGCGGTGTGTGGCTCATCTGGGTAGAATGCTGGTTCCTGTTTACTATGTTTGATTCTGCAGTTGTATCTGCAGGATTGATGGTGTGATTAGTCGTAATACAGGGCTGGAGCCACATTCAGCCCAACATGATCTGAAGTGTAGAATAACAACATGATCTGAAGTAAAATAATAACATAATAATATAAAAATAATGTCAACTCCAAACTTTTCTCTATATTTTAGTGTGGAAATATGTAAAATTACATAATGAAAATGTTTACATCTACAAATTATCCTTTAAAAAATGTGAGTTACACAAACAACTACGAACAAATTGATATTTCTTAAGAAAATGAAGTGTAATTTTAACAATGTTCTGCTTTTTCTGCTTATCATTTACACATGTGCATTGCAACTTACAGATCACAGTGGATCTACAAATTCACAAAGCATTTAGTAACAGGCAGAATATTGTTAAAATTACACTTATTTTTCTTTGGAAATTTCAGGTTGTTCATATTTGTACAGATTACTCACATGTTTTTGTGGAGGGATAGTTTGTAAATGTCAACATTTTCATGTCATTTAACCTTTTTTACACTAAAACAAAGAGAAAAAATTGGAATTGACATCATTTATAGGTTAATATGATAATATTTTACCGGTCTGACCCACTTGAGATTGAATTGGGCTGAAAGAAAATGATCATCAATATTTTCAGTGTTATTTTGGCATTTCAAAAATTCCTCCCATGGGCTGGACTTGACCCTTTGGCCCGTATGCTTGACACCCTTGTAGTAATAGTATGAGCAGCATTGGTTGAACTCCAGTGACATCTGTGTGTACGTGCAGGGAACAAACCCGCTCATCCTGTTGGACTGCATTCAGCTCAGACTCAGACAGTGTCCTCACATGTACTGCAGTCTGAGCTCGGTGTGACAGATAAATAAATGCATCTGTGGCTTTGTCGATCAGAAGTGACCGATTTGAGTCTGAGCCCATCTGATTCCATAGACCTCTGAAACAAAGCATCACCATGTGTCTACAATAACGCACACAACTCAGCTATTCGCTGAAAACTGCTTTGCACACTTGCCTGGTTTGTTTTTTAACATTCAAAATTTTAATTTCCAAGGATCTTGTCTTGGAAGTGACTTTATTTTTAACACTTTTCATGCGCGATGTTGTCCAAACTTCACTTAAAACCACAATATTTGCGATAATTATTCCTAAAATGACTACATTAAATGTCTAATTATTAATAAATATCAACTACAGTTACATTTGTCGTTAACCCGTAAAGATCCAGTGCTACTTTTATGTCAGTTCCCAAAGGAATTTTTCACTCTATTTAAGTGATTTATTACCATTTATTATAACATTATCCTCTGTGTTTTGCATTTTTCAGTGCAAATCATGTATTTTCCTTTATTTATTGCACTAATCATGTAGATACTCATGAAAACTCAGAGTCAATTCAAAGATTATTGTATCAAAACAGAGAAAACTGAAGAAATAAGGGAGTTGTTCAGCAAATATATCAATCAAGTGTCTTGGAAATTAGTACCCTTTCATGCATGGTGTTGTCCAAACGTCACTTAAAACCATAATATTTTCAATATTTACTTCTAATTAGCTTTTTTTGGTCTAGATGTAGTACAGTATAAACCAAAATTATTACATGGATTGTCTTATTAATAAATATCAACTACAATTATATTTTACAGTAAATTTCCCTAAAATTATCATATGCTAGCCTTATGGTATAGTGGCCTTTTGGCCACTATGATAAAAAACATTTATGATTAAAGTTGTGTTGATGCTACAAACACTCGACTGTGACATATGCACCTCAGTCAGTAATCCAATTGGACACATTTAAGTCTTTTTTGGGAGAAAGTATCAGTTTTATGTTAATTCATGCATGAAAGGGTTAAATAATTGTCTTAATTGGGAAAAGCATAATTCAGCAGTTCCTTCAGATACATTATTTATGTACTTATGTTTATGGCATGTTCTTTACAGTGGACAACTCAATAGTTTCAGCCTCATTTTAGCTGCTTCTGCACAACAGGTGACAGCAACTCTACGAGAATAGTGTTTTTTGTGTAGTTCTTTAAATGTGTTATGGCGGTTGTGACTCCAAACAATTGAACTGCATTTGAATAAATTTCCAGGAACTTTTCAGTGGAAACACAAACCACACAGATTACAAGGAATTCTTTTACCCATGTAAATAAACTCATGGGAATAAAAGTCTCTGGGAATGTTGGTGGAAAAGTGGCAAGTGATACTATTTTTCTTGTCACCCAGCCTGTCTTACAAAACTGTATTAAACTGTTTAGAAGCACAAATAACATAATGTTCGTTAAGTTGTCAAATTTCTCATTACTGATGCATAATACATTGGATTTGGCGTCATAACGGCTGCTGATGGAGGACACTTTGCCAGAACCTGTCATAATGTTTGTGAAAATCAAACCAATTTAGTCTCCTGCACTGGATTAGACTGACGGTACTATAGAACGGCCCAACTGTAGCGTCAGTTTAACCAACACTGACCTGTTTACACTGATAACAAACCTTTGAAAAACGTAAACAACAGTAATATTTGATGAGTGACAGCAGTAAGAAATGAGAGAAAGTACTTAAAAAAATAGTCTTTGGCAGAGGCAACGGATCACACACACACACACACACACACACACACACACACACACACACGCACGCACACGCACACATTTAGCAGAAAACAGATTAGATCCAGCCAACTCCTCTGATCAAGCTGATAGTGTTTCTATGTTAAGTACACACATGCACACACACATGCCTCTGCCAGTACTATCAGTCCTGTTCTTGGGTGTGTGTACTTGCATTCTTTCTCTTGCATGAGCTTTTTGCACCTTGTCTGCACAAAATCTGTGTGTGTCCAAACGAAGTCTTCACGTATGGATATGCATATGTTTCTATAATGCTTTTGTAAATGCATGCAAAAAGAGATGTGTGCATGTGTTATATATGTGCATGCATGTGTTATATACATGTGTGCATGCATATTACATATGTGTTCATGTGTAATATATGTGTGCTCATGTGTAATATGTGTGTGCATGTGTAATATATGTGTGTGCATGTGTAATATGGTAAATGGTAAATGGTCAGTACTTATATAGCGCTTTTCCACACATTTGTGGTGCCTAAAGCACTTTACAAAGTCTGACATTACCCATTCACGCACACACTCATACACCAGTAGGCGGCTGCCGCCATGCAAGGTGCTGCCAGCCCCTACTGGGAGCAATTTAGGGTTCAGTGTCTTGCCCAAGGACACTTTGACATGTGGACAGTCGGAGGCAGGCATTTGAACCGCCGACGCTTCGGTCATTGGACGACCCGCTGTACCAACTGAGCCACAGTCGCCCCAATATGTGTTCATGTGTAATATATGTGTGTATGTGTCATATATGTGTGTTCATGTGTAATATATGTGTGTGCATGTGTAATAGATGTGTGTGCGTGTGTAATATTTGTGTGTTCATGTGTGATATATGTGTTCATGTGTGATACATGTGTGTGCATGTGTAATATGTGTGCATGTGTAATTTATGTGCATGTGTAATGTGTGTACATGTATATTATATATGTATGTGCATGTGTAATATATGTTTGTGCATATGTTATTTATGTGTGTGCATGTGTAATATGTGAGCATGTGTAATGTGTGTGCATATATATTATGTATGTGTGGGCATATGTAATATATGTGTGTACGTGTGTAATATTTGTGTGCATGCATGTGTAATATATGTGTTCATGTGTGATATATGTGTGTATACGTGTGATATGTGTGTATGTGTAATACATGAGTATGTGTAAGTGCTGTTTCTGCTTTAATGCACTTACACACAGACACAGTTTATATAAGATCAGCTCTGATCCGCTGCTGGCTCGGTTCTGCTCTATTCTAAAATTACAGTCGGTTCTTGAGTTCTGACCAGTGAGTCGTCTTCTCCGTACGCTGCAGAAATGATCCCTCAGGCCCGAACAAAACCGCTTTGAAGAACCACCCCCCCCTCCCCCTCCTGTCCTGTTCTGTTCCTCTTGACTCGTCTTTCCCTCTCACTCTCTTGTCTAAATAAACTCTTTACACGCAACTCCGCTGGCTGCCTGCCTGGCCTGTCAGCTGCTGAGAGCGCCTGTCAGTCAGCGCTCAGGGAAAAACCACAGCACCGGGCATGGCTGAAGGCCTTCCAAACGCTGACGGACTGGTTTACTGACAGCACTGTGTCACTAACTGGATTCACCACCGCACCACTCAGGGTTTTGTTTTCTGACTGACTTCATGGTTTATTAACTTAGACGGGCTGCACTGATTGGTCAACTTTACCACCAGGACTGGATGCAAACAGCAATTCCGGCTCCATTATCGATATCACTTATCAATCTCTAAAGTATAGTACAAATAGTTTGTTTCATTAACTCTTTAATGTGAAATATGCACTAATATTTTGCATTGGCTCACCTGGAAATTAAGGTTCTAGTAGCACCAAATGTACAAATATAAGAAGAATTAGTATATATATATAATTAAAATTAAAACAGTAGCAAAAAAGGGCAATTGCAAATTAGAAGTACTAGTAGTAATAAACAACAAAAGTTGCAATCATGATTTATAATAATAATAATAATAATAATAAGAAGAAGAAGAAGAAGAAGAAGGAAGAATGGCTTTGTTTGCATTAAGTCTGTAACCCTTATGAGTCTGTAATATACATGTTTTTTTTTTTCCATACCTGCTTATAATCACCTTTTTATTGCCTTCATTTAACCTCATACCCCATGTGTTGCATTAAAATGTGCAGAACATTCTCATCTATCAGTAAAATAAAGACTCATCTGTACTGGAACACTGGGATGGAAATGTTGGGCCCTGAAATAACTTGTGAAAACACACCTTTATTGTGTGTAAATGGAAATTTGGAAATTAAAGATTTGTAAATGAAAGTGTAACATGAAAAACAGCCAAATAAATAGATAAAGGTATGCTGCATTCAGGGACCAACCAGAGGCTCTGTAAATCTCAGAACTCAGCGCAGATAAAACAGATGTCTTCTACATAAAACAATGACTTGAACTGATTTGTAAATTATTTATATGCATGCCTTTTTTGGTGGAGATATTAATAGAAATGTGCGTTAATCAGCCTACATTGTCTTCATTAATCGACGTCAAAGTAATTAAAATGCACATCCCTACTTTGCACAGACATCTGCTGGAAATGTCCTACTTTGAGTACGTTTAAGAGCCTGTAGAAGAAGAAATGAACAACAAAGCTGAATCAGTTCTACTTTTACTTCAACCACAGTGAAGACGGGATGGAGGATTAAAAGTAATGTTAGGGTTTAAAGGAAATGAAAGAAGAGCAACCGTTTATAAAAAAAAAAAAAAAAAAAAGCTTTTCTCTGAATTTGTCTCTTTTCCAACAATCGTCTCTAAAGTAAGAAACTTATTTTTCTTTCTCAAAGGAATGACAACTGTAAGCTTTTTAGATCACTGGTTACATCACACAGACAAATTTAGGATTTAACTTAAAACTTAAAGTAAAAACAATTACAAAGCCTCCACCAGTAACACTTAGAGTCGTAACAGTGGTTTTATATCATCTCCACACACAAGACACATTGTTGTAACCAAGGAAAAAATATGTACAGAGTGACAGAGTGTTTTCGAAATAGTTTTAACAAAGTCTGAGCTTCACGAAAGTAGTAGAATATATGAATAAAATAATAGGTAAGAGTAGAAAACATGTCTAAAATGACATTTTGTAATACTGTCGTTCTATTTTCCACAAATTTCTCCAATGTCAAATAATTGAGGCTGAATAATGACGTCATATCACAGATCAAGACTCATTAGAAGTGTTTTTTCCCTTTTTTTATTGATGGGCGGGCCTTAGTGATTCCAGGGTGATTCCTATTGGTTGGTACAAGTTGACAGATGAGGGATTTAACCCATTATATTGCACATGTTGATGGACAAAGGAGTGATGTAATTCTGTACAGGAAAAGGTGAAGATATGTGTGTATTGATCTGTGATTGGCTCTAACTCCGGCTGTCAATCACATGGGATGTCAATGGAGTGTGCAACAGAAAGAACCGTTTTTCTACAGCAGAAAATGACAAAAATATTAGTAAAAACAGTGAAACCATGGTGAAAACATACACTCAGAGGGTTTTTAAAACTATCATATCTGAGGTTTCAGAGATAAAAAATGCATTTTTATAAAACCTGAACATGTGACCTATAACCACACCCCCAGGATGTCCATATCAGGAGGGTGAATCATTACCTCTGCTTCTGTAATGGACAAAAACATGTTCCGTTGTGATTTTCAATATTATTCCTTTTGTTTGATGTGGAGTTTTGGTTAAAAACCAAATGTTTAAAGTAAAGTTTGATATCATCCAGGTCAGAGGTGACGCGTTTTAAGGTGTTTCAGCCACACGGACACATTAAAGATGTTCCCAAAATGAAGAATAATACATGACATTTTACCCTGGATTAGCCAAGCATCTACTTTACTTTTTTAGGAGAAAAATGAAGTGGCATATTTGGTGCAAATAGGCCGATGATAACCCAGAAATACCTGTTACTTCCATCTTCACACTCTTGATTCCTAGTAACTTGTGCATCTGTTATTTTGGGGGGTGGGGATGGGGGGGTTGGTTTCCTGTCCTCAATGGGTCTGTGGCACGACAGCGATAAGAGCGACATTAAGCTTCAAACTCCATTGCAGATTAGTGACTGTTGCACTATTTCTTGTCCACCTCCTCTTCCTTCCTCTGCCCCCCCCACCCCCACCCCCCATCTTACACCTCACCTCCTCATTTTCTGTTTTATACTGACTTTTCCATATGCATCACCCTCCCTTTCTCTTCATATATGTCACTTTTTTTTTTTTCCAACTACTGTGTTTTCATTATTATTTTTTTCTTATCTGGTGCTTTTTCCATGTGTGATACATTAACACATTCACCAAGGGATCGTCAATTCTCTGTATCATTGTTCCCTCTGTTTACTCTGAAATCAAGTGAGGATGCGCAATAATGCAGAATAAAGACAAGAAATGCATTAAAACTAAAGCCTGTTTTGAAAAAGTAGTAGAAATGTACAGAAAGTTTTTACTACCCCATCAGTATCTACAATCAAACCCCTTACTGCCTGAATTTATTTACTATTATATACAAAAAATAAATGATTTGTGTTGTTGCTCTGATGCAGATGCTAAATTAAATGGAGATTGTTCACCTGAATATAGGCTAGCACATACACTAGGCATAATTGTCATAATTGTCACCTTTATTCAAACTTGTATTTACAATATTGTTTTTCAGTAACTCCGTATTAACTGTTTTTGGCCTAGTAATAGCACTGCAACACTAACATTTCTACATGGACTCTCTGATGATAACTTATTATCAGATAATTGATGTTACCACTGATGTGCAACGCTCACTACAGTTTCCCTAGATCGATCATATCGTTAGCCTCATAGCGTAATCGCTTAAATCTTCTTATTTTCAGGTCAAAGCTAATGATGCAAAATGAATCAGCAGTGTTACGAAAGGAAAGTTATGCAGATACAACAGTTTGGCCAAAAATATGACTTGAAATATGCTACGAGGCTAATGCAATGTGGCTTTTGGATACTATGCTAAAAATATATATTTATGATTAAAGTTGTGTTTAAGGATGTAATGTATGTATAACACTCAAAATATTCCAATTAAACACATTTAAGTCTGGTTTGGGAGTAATAATCCAATTCAGTTTTAGAATAATTCATGCATGAAAGGGTTAAACAAATGGTCCAATCTAAGGAATGTAGATTATTTTATTGATCCATCACTGATCATTTCCAAAGTTCCAATAGAAAATAATCCAAAAATCAGTAGAATGACATGAAATTAATAACAGGGCGTTGAAATTGATCCATGAACGTCAGGGGTCATAGATAAACAGGTAACAGATGTACATTCACAGTGTTGAATCTCATTACAAAAACAGTGGGATATGGAGTTGAATTCACGACAGTCGTCCTGGCAGAAAAATACAAATCCACACATACAGTAAATACATACCTAAAAGTAATTACCATAACATTGAGGATTTTATAAATAAATAGAAATAATAAAATTGGAAAAAGTTAAATAAAACTAAATAAATGAAATAAAATGAAATGACAATACAATCATAAAACTGTAAAATCAGACCATAGCTGTGTACAGTTGTAGCACAGAATAGGAAATCAAATTATGCAGAAGTGTGGTTTTTGAAGAAAGCCACATACGGACCCCATAAACAGGCACATTTCTTGTCCTTCTTTTGAACAATGTGTCTATAAGGGGTTAATAGATTTTAGCAGTTCCTAAAGTGGACAAGATATAATCATGTAAACCATTCAAAAGGCAGTAAAACCCTATCAGAGGCTTTGGCAGCCGTTACTGTTGTGTAAGTCTGAGTGTGTTTATGTGCCTGTGCCCCCCCCCCCCCGACCCCCCTCTCCTTGTCTTTTCCTCCTTCCTCTGTGTCCTCGGTTCAGGATGCCGGGGTTGAAAGTTTGCACGCGAGGCTGACTGTGTTTCTATGTCCACGTGAAAGTCAGCAGCAGCTAAAGCTAATTAGCCGTGTTTCCATCAGTTGTGTTACAGCAAATTAAGGACCCTCTACAACATCACAAACTTTTTCTTACTTTTCGCTCTGTTTCTTTCTTTCTTTTCCTTCCTGTGTTAATTTGACAGTTTTTTTTTTGGCTTTGGAGGAAAATATGTTACTAAACTCTGCTATGTACATGAGTTTCAACTTAGATTCTGCTTTTGCTCTGTGAGCTTCAAGGGTATTTTCTCTACTTCTACATACTGTCTTAAATTTACCTTTGTAAGGTACTTGCAAATAACACAGAACCCAAGTGTTGTATATGAAAATGTTCAGTTCAGTCTCTGCTGTGTGGAACTGAGGCCTATTTTTGTCCTAGTTCAGTGTACAAAGAGAGAATTCAGCCCAAAATGCTGAAAGTCTGGAGTCAGATTAGTGAAAATGCTCAAATCTGTTGTGAAAACACACCTTCACTCATGTGGAATCAAGTGTTTTGGTGTTGAAATAGGTGTAACAAAGTCAGAGATTCACAAAAGTAGTGGGATATATTAAGAAAATACTAGGCAAGAGTAGAAAAATGTCTAAAATGACATTTTGTCCCATTATTTTTTATCATAAAGACTTATTATTATATTATATTATATTATAATATATTGGGCTGCAACTAACGCTAATTTTAAAAATCAATTAATCTGTAGATTATTTTAATAACTAATTGATTCAACAGATAAACACAAAAGACTCAATTCTCAAAGATCGATATTTAACCCTAAGCAATATAGGCTGCAGACAAGACTAATGATAACATCCCTACAATGGCTTCGAGTATAGTTAGCGAGCACTAGCCTACTACCAAGACTTGTTATGGCTAGAGACTAGCAAGCTACAGTCTTCAGCCAGCTCCGGTTATAGGCTATCAAACTAGCATTGTATGCATTAGTTCCAGTCACTGAAAGGTAACATTAGTCTGGTGGCCTGATAAACGGACATGGATGAAAATGTTATAATTACATCGATAGTGGCTGACTAGCTAGCGGGCTAAAATAATCACAACCCGTAGGCTAATTTAAGATAGGTTTGCATTATTTTCCCATAGCCACAGCAGCTCCCTTTACCCAAAACATAGTGTATTGTGGGATTTTGGCCATTTTTTTCTCCATATTCAAGTTGTGTTACATAAACGGCGCACTACGTTTCAGGTAAACGGGGCTGCCATGGCGACCGGTAACATAATGTAAACCTAGCTTTAATAATCTGGCCTGGCATCCGAAGCCTCAGCCATGCTGCTCTGTGTTTTCCTCTGTTACACCACACAGTGTGCAGGCATGCCCCAATACTAACGTGCTCAAGGCCCAACGAATCGACTGTCAAATCCATTGCCAACTTTTTTAAGAATCGGTTTGGATTGATTCAATCGATTCGTTTTTGCAGCGCTAATATTATATTATATTTCCAGCATTTTCATCCTGTATATTCATTAGTTTTTCTTACTGATGTTGTGCAGTAAAACAATTGTTGTCCATCCCACAGAGGGGACGTCTCATTTTGGATAGGTGTATTTCTGTCCTGACACTCCTCATACCTCTACACATTAAACTGGAATAGAGCGGGCCTTTACCTTAAGTTTGTTAGTCTTGTAATCGAAGGTTATACATTTATTAAAGCTATAGAATAAAAACATAGTTTGAACAGACAGACTTTTAATGGTCCCTGCCAGGGAGAATGTTACAAAACCACTTGCGGTTTATTATCCTTACCAATAAAAACTTCAGGCACAAACTCATTTTAGTTCACAAGTGGGTCAGACCAGTAAAATAATAGCATAATAACTTATAAATAATAACAATGGCAAAATTTTCTTTGTTCTTATAAAAAAAAAGTTAAATTACATTATAAAAATGTTTGCATACACAAACTATCCTTTGAAAAATGTGAATAACATAAACAAACATGGACAACTTGGAATCTTTTGTCGAAATATAAAATGCAATTTTAATATTCTGCCTCTGTTTATCATTTACACATGTGCATTACAACTTACAGACCACAATGGATCTACAAATACACAAAACATTTAATAACAGGCATCTGGAACTGAAAAATGTATTATTGAACTTAATGATCACTACAACATGTCCAGACTCAGTGACACCCTTGACTGTGAATATCGTCAGTGTAATTTTTGCACTCTGCAAATTCATCATGTGGATTAGACCTTGGGGGGCTGGTTTTGGCTCATGGGCTGTATATTTAACACCCATGGAATAGATTGTTCTCAATTCAGCTGTTGTTCATTTTCCCCCAAGAAATGTCTTGTAAAAATAAATAATTTATTTTCAGAAATGTATTTTAAAAAGTCATCTGAACTTGTGCTGTTGATATATATGGGTGTGGGTGCGGGGGTCGTGTGAAGGCACCTGAGGGCGACCCGCCGCTCAGAGGAATGTAAACGCTGAGACGTCTCCTCCAGACTCTTATCGTACCATACCAGGGGTCAGAGGTCACTGGAGCTGGAGGAGGAACATGTTGGGGATTGAAGGAGTTACATCTTTACCCACATATATCATGTCTAAGTGTGAACCTGCGTGTGCTGCGTTCACTGTCTGCAACAGTGCATGTGTCTTTTGACGGATTATTCCAGGAAGCGGCTGACAGTAGGAATCATCGTTCAGCTTCAGGCCTGAAACTGACTGAGCTCAAAGTTCCACAGCCTCCAGACAGACAGGAAAAAGAAAAAAAAGAAAATAGTTCAGTGTGACACTTCATCCTGTCAGAGTGTTTACTATTTTCTATGCCATTCGGGTGTGGCCTTCAGGGAAATAGTTGTGGTTATCAAATAGAGCCTTTTAACCACAGAACAGGAAGTCATAGCAATGACAACTGGAAAGTACAAGCACAATATCCTTGAAGACATTTAGAAACAAAAATTACACCAATACTGTGTCAAAAATACTCAACAAAGTACAGGAGAGGAAGGAAAATAAGAGGTGTGGATATATAAATACTGGTATAAAAACAGACTGTGGTAAAAGTAGAAGTTAGTGCATGTTTGACATTAACCCTTTAACCCCTGAGACATTATTCCAGGTAAATGTGCTGCTGTGAATTTGCTTGGCAGTGGCAATGGCAGTCATTTTGCTTTATTGTGTATTTTAGGCGTCAAAACAGGGTAGAATGGGAGATTTAGGATGTTTAATATGAACCGTGAACTGGAACACACTGAACAACAACAAGTATTTGAATTTGGGACCAGTAGTTTTAGTTTTGGGGCTCTTTTTTTCTAAATCAGCCCAGCTGCTTTTTGATGCCTGGTTGAACTCCAAAAAGCAGTTACACGGTCAAAACTTGGTAAAAACACAGTAAAAAATAATGAAGGAAAATCACTACAACACTGCAAACAACAGTAAAAACAAAAAAATACAAAGAAAAAGGGATAAAAAAGAAAAGAAAAAAGCCCAAACCATCTATTTTTATAGTGTGGCGGTCTTACTCACTGCTCTGCTCTAAACCTAACCACCCATTATACAGGTGATGAGGGGTGTACTGAGCATGCTCAGGTGTCTATGGAAAGAACAAGGTCTATTCAATCAGCACATTTTGAAATTTTTCTTATTGAGCAAATTGTTGAATTTTTATGGATATTTTTAAAAAATCACACATTCAGAATGCTCACCACAGACATGTCAGGGGTTAAAGGGTTAAAGAAGCATTTGTTCTATAGTTTATTCCCTTATCCAATGAGAATAAGAGAATCAGTAGGAAATCGAATTGATAAGCAATATTGGCAATGAAATGGGAATTGTTAAACCCTTATCCGTTTCCATCCTTAATCTGAGTTGTCAGTGAAACTGAAAGCCAAAGCATCTTTTCACTTTAACTGTCGTAAAGAAGTTGGACTCAGTCCTTCTTTAATCAGTCTCTGTGCATTGACTTTATTGTAGAAAGTGGAATAGAAGCGTGACATCTTGTCCAAGCGCCCCCTGCAGGACAGTGTTTGTCATATTTCTGCGCAGATTCCACAGTCTCTGCTTTGTGTGTAGTTAATTAAATGTTATTGATCAAAGCGATGGCAACATAACAGGCGAGTGCGTACATCAGACGACAGATGATCCATGTTAAAACACACAGAGATGATTTAAAGCTTCAGACCAAATGGAGAAGCACTCAGAGGAACTTGGAGCATCAGTGTCAATTTCCAAAGCAGACAAGGCTTCTTTTTTTTTTTTTTTTTTTTTTTCAGTGCTTTCGCAAAATCCTTGCCGTTCAAGTCGAAACCTGCACAGAGTGGGTCAGAGATGGAGGGAGAGTGAGCAGCACTAAGAGAGAAAGAGAGAAAGAGCATGAGTGTCGGTGATGCCGATCTCCTGTCAGTCCAATCTACCCCCCCCCCCACCCCCCCATCCCTGTAGTCCAAAGGGATGCAGAACAATGACTCCATTCAGCTCTTGGGTTTCAGAGTTGAAAGAAACCGCAAAGTGCTTGAGAGCGGGTGTGAGGAGATGATGGGGGGTGGGGGGGTGCATGTTTGGAATGATAGAAGGAAAGAAAAGACGGGGATGTATTGGGTTTAAGGGGGGGGGGGGTACCAGCCTTAAATGATTTCATGTAATATGACTTTGATGGTGGGGTCAATGAGTGCACTGACTTTTTTCACCCTGTAACTTTTACAGAGGTTTTTGTCCAAAACTTGGCTGAAATTGTCCTTAAATTATACACGAAAGTGAAACATTTAGAGTAAATTTTCCAGAAAAATGACAAATAGTGTACTCTAAAAGGACCGAACGGAGGGAGGGAGTGGGTCAGACCAGTAAAATAAACACCTATAAAACTACGAGCTTTTCTCTGTGTTTTAGGGTGAAAAAAGTACTAATGCATCATGACAATGTTTACATCTACAAACTATCCTTTAAAACAATGTGAGTAACAGGAACAACCTGAGATTTTTTAAGTGTCATTTTATCAATATTCTGCCTCAGTTCATCATGTACACATGTGCATTATGAATTACAGATCACAGTGGATCTACAAATTCACAAAACATTTAGTAAGAGGCAGGATACTGGTAAAATTCCACGCATCTTGTTCATATTTGTTCAGGTCATTCACATTTTTTGTGAAAAGATAGTTTGGAGATGTAAACTTTTATGTAGTTTACTTTTTTACTCTTAAAACACAGAGATTGTCAATATTTATAGGTTATTATGATAGTATTGTACTGTTCTGACCCACTTGAGCTCGAATCGCCAACTGTATTGTAAAATATTTTCCACATTCTGCTGCATTTAAACATTTCAATAGCCAACATGAGTTTCAGTGTAGAGAGTAAATAAATAAATCTCTAATCCTAAATGTTATCCTCAGACTAAAAGATGTGCTGAGAAAACATTTAAAACACTTCTTCAGCAGAATCTGATAGACCGAAAACTAAAAAACAAATTACTTGCAATCCCCTTTTTATAAATTTACAAACTGCACAACAGAAAAATTATTGAGATTTAAGTTGTAAATTAATAAAACATGGCGTCCCAGTTCATATTATTATTTTATAACCCCCATAAATGTACATGGACTTCATAACCCTAAGCTATATTAGCTATTAGCTGGTTAAATACATGCATGGACATCATTATACTTATATTTATAGCATTAGAAGACTAGAAAATGTGTTGTTGAACCATGTGTATAATGAGTCTGAAGCCGGAGGATGATGGTGGATCATGTTTTAGAAGGACTGAGCTCTTGAGCTTTGTGTTCAGGAGCTTTTACCTAAAGGCTCTACATTTAAAGGTTTCAGGAGGTTCTTCTATTTTACAGCCGTTCTGGAAGTTGGTATTTGTCAGCTGTTCTTGATTAAACCTTGTGTTGGGGGCAGGGGCCTGAATAAAATCAGAGTTTTTTTTTTTTTTTTCAACGTCAGAAAAGGAGGCGGGAGTTCCCTAGAGCACCTACAGCAGTCCTCTCGAGTTTTATGGTTTTGTCTGCAGACTTGTTTATCCAGTTTTGTTCTTTGTACAGTTTTTGATTAGTTTGTGCTAGCTTTTATCCTGTTTGGCACTCTGTTTGTTGTTTTTCCCCTCTTTTGTTCCGTTTGTATGCTTGAAACATATGTAGTGTCCTTTTTTTTGTCTTTTCCTCTGAACTTTATTCTCTGCTTTCATTTCTTCCTCCTTGTCTTCATCAAATATCTGTCTCTGTTTCTATAATGGTGTTCATCTCAGTTACTAAAATAGCTTATTGTAACTGCAGCGGGGCTCACTAAATCGCCTTCAGCTATGAGTGTGTAGATATTATACAGTATATGTGTGTGTTAGAGGTCTGAACATGCTTAGGCAGCCCCCCCTTCCAACACACACTCACACCAAAACCACACTCAGGCAACAGTGAAACCAAAGACAAAGGCAAAATTCTTGTGTCTAATTTTGGATAGCGTACATCTTTCCTCAATATCTGTTAACATCCCACTCACACCACATATTGTTTGTGTTATAGAAATGGACAACTGTGCCATATATGTACAAAGAATCATCAGTTTACCACTTAATCAACAAAAATATGCCCTCGTATCCATTACAAGTTTGCTTTGGAGTTGTTTTTTTTTTCTAATTTTAGAGCTCTGGTCGCCCTGTATCTAGTATAATGATATAAGTGTAAAGGGATCGTGTCTCAAGCGTTGCCTGTCAGTCCCGCAGAGTGAAAGGATGTTTGTGTGTGGTCAGGTTACACAAAGCATGTCCAACCAGGTGTCACGGAAAGCCGAAAGTCTCCAGGTTTGATTTCCAATGCATTAATATTATAAAACCAGCTAGATTCACCACTCAGGAGGGTGATACAAATAGTCTGGATTTGACCAGACAGGCAAAAAGTGCACTAAAAGTAAAAACTGTTATATTTATACCTTCAAAAAGTCAAAATGAGGACAAATTATTATCAGAATGTGAGTTTGTGCTGTTAGTTGACTTGAACATAGAGCTGGGCATGAATTTGTTAAATGCAAAGATTACACTGAGGATATTGACAATCAAGTATATTTGTAAGAAGATTATATAATTGTTTAAAAAAAAAACAACTTAAAAAGTCAGATGTCTTGCAAATACAACAATAGCATAAATAAAGCGTCTTGGAGCTATATATAACCTAAACCAGGGGTGTCAAACATACAGTCCATGAGCCAAAACCAGCTCGTCAAAGAGTACAATCCCTTCTGTGGAATGAATTTGTGAAGTGCAAAAATTAGACTGAAGAGGGAAAGTAATCAAGGATGTTAAAATCAGTTTAGTTAAGGTTCCATATGATCTAAAGTAAAATATTAGCTTAAAAACATATAAATAATGACTACTCCAAATTTTTCTCTTCATCTTAGTGTAAAAAAGTAAAGTTACATGAAAACCTTTACATTTACAAACTATCCTTTCACAAAAAATGTGAACAACATGAATGAATATAAACAACCTGAAATGTCTTTAGAGAATTAAGTGCAATTTTGCCAATATTCTGCCTGTTGTTAAATGTTTTGTGTATTTGTAGATCCACTGTGATCTGTAAGTTGTAATGTATAGTTAAATGATAAACTGAGGCATAATAATTGTAAAATTACACTTATTTTTCTTCAGAAATTTCAGGTTGTTCATGTTTTTCACGTTTTTTTAAAGTATAGTTTGTAGATGTAAACACTAAAAATCACTCTAAAACATAGAGACAAGTTTAGCATTGCAATTTTTTTCATATATTATTATGTCTGACCCCCTTGAGATCGTATTGGGCTGAATGTGTTTGACAGCCTTGACTCTCATCTACCACCTATTGGTACTGTGTTCCACATTTTGACTTTAAAGGGAATACACGAGTTTATGGACTTTTCCGTTCACTGTTCTGTGAATATTAGTTCATTTGTTGATGCTGAGCAGCAGCTGGTGCAGACTAGTAGAGGTTTCATATTTTTACTGTCCACTCGAGGGAAAGGTCACGGATCCTCTTATGTTCACTGTATTTACTTTATGTGCTATAATGGAAAGCTGCGCATGGTAAAGGTCTAAACCAGTCAAACTTATTTTAGTTCAGGGGCCACATTCAGCCAAATATGATCTCATTCTTCATTCTCAAATTTGGAGTTGTCATTATTTCTAGGCTATTACCCCCACAAGGAGGTATTGTGATCGCTTTGCTTTGTGTGCATGCGTGCGTGTGTGTTTGTTTGTTTGTCTTGGCGGAGGTCTGCGCTCTCCGAGTGCTTTTCTTGTTATAGTAGTATTTTACTGGTCTGACCCACTTTAGATGTGTTTAGATTTAGTATGTGGAACCTGAACTAAAATAATTTGAATATCCGTGATTGTTGATATTTTCAGTGAAAGATTGCACTTCATCTTGTTGCAGTCTTGACCAGTGACCAGTGTAAGACTGACTGTTTGCAACTCAAAAATTCAGAATGGATGGATGGATGGATGGATGGATGGATGAGTCTATGGATGGATGGAAGGATGGATAATTCTATGGATGGATGGATGGATGGATGAGTCTATGGATGGATGGATGGATGGATGGGTCTTTGGATGGATGGAAGGATGGATGATTCTATGGATGGATGGATGGAACTTTGATTCCACAATTGGGAAATCCACAGATCAAAGCAGCAACAAGATAACGTGTAAGAAAATGTCCATGCATAAGGTAGTCTAAGAAAAGAAACAATACAAAAAATAATAGTAACAATAAGTAATAAAACTCCATCACTTTTATAGAAGTAGAATTGCAGCTCTAGTAAAGTATTTAGCCTGGTCTTTGTTGATTAACTTCCCGGTAGAACGCTGCCCCCCTCTGTGAATAATCTCAACTTTACGAATGATACCTTGAACTGGTTTAAAGTTTTCGTATAAGGTGGTTAGAAGTCCAAGAGGAGACGTTGTGGTTGAAGATAAGGAAAGGCGGCTGTCGTCTGCATTTTCCAGTGATGTTAAGCAGGGTGTTGCTGGGAGTGAGTGTATGCACTCAGCAGAATGTGTCCTGGATAAACAAACACTAAAAGCAGCACCTGTATGCACCTCCTCAGGACGGACTGAAGCGTGAAACAGCACTGTAGGCCTGCACAAGAAAAGGGCCTTGTCTAGTCCGATTCTTGCAATATGAGACTGCATGAAATCGATTGGCGCTGTTATGCTTTGCCATAAATCATCTTAAATGACATGCAGATCATGCCGTGGGAGCTATAAAACTGTTTTCATGGCATGGAGCAAAGGAGCAGTGGATTAAAAATGAGAAGCAGTGTATTTTAACATGAACCTAGTATTAAAACTCACATGTTTACTCATTTCACAACACATGATGGGAAATCACCAGTGTTTCAGCATTGTTTCTGAGAAACACTGACTCTGACAACAGTGTTTTTCTCTTGTCACTCCATCTGTCATCATTTCTTCCCTTTTTTCCGGGTGATCAGGTGTTGCGATGCATTTTTAGTAATGTTTAGTTTCAAAGTGTGTGTTTGCATACACAGTACATGCTTAAATTACACATGAGGTGACATGGTTGATTACACTTTGCTGCAGAAAAAAACCTACATGCCTCATCTGTCATGTTTTTCTTGAATTTTTGTTGATCGTGCTAACTTAACTTTAACAGTAAATTCCATTTTTCCATTTCACTTTGACCTAAAGATTTTAAACCCTCAAAAATCTGGATGTTATCTTTGAAATATTTAAAAGGAACTGAGACTACAAGGTAAAATTAATGAAATCAACATTAACACATGAAATCAGACTGTGTGTGAGAAACAGGTGTGTTTTTGTCTCATGTCTTTTAAATATTTTTCCATCTATGTCATTCAGCTGGCCTAGTACCAGGAAAATTATGGAGTTATATAGAGAATACTGCATTATGGAGGATTTATACCATTAATGTTGGTAGGCCAGCAAGTGCTACAAAGTGTTATCATCATGATTCTTTTGAGTTTGTACACACAAAAAGGGTGCAAAACACACTGAAGTACACCATAGACTCTGAGCTGTTTTCTTATAACTCCTTAAACAAGAGTAAAATCTGGCATCTGGTAACGAGCAATGTATTAACATGTACAACTTTTCCACCGATGATGTTAGCTCAACTTGCCATAGCTCAACTTTGGCAAGCTTGGAAGGTTCAGTATTGTACAATTATGGAGATCATAGGTTAATTGGTCAAGAATCATCACTGCATTAATACAGTCGTCTGTCATCATGTCATAATGTCGAACACAAAACCAAGCTAGCAGGAATTCTCTGAAGACAGTGGATCTTTTCATGTAGGCTGCATCTTGACAGTAGTAATGATAAGAAGACATTTTATTTATGTGCCTTTCTAGACACTCAAGGACACTGTACACGATTCAACAGTCAATAAAACAGTAGATAAAAACAACATGCATTGAGATAAAAGAAGTGCAGATCAGTGTAAATGCAGTGAAAATTGTTATAGCGAGTAGGCGATCTTGAACAGGTGAGGTTTGAGTTGGTTAATGTTACATAGATGGAAGTATGTGGACTGACATCCAGACTCTTAACCTGGGGGGGAAGGGAAAACTGAGGAGCTGTCAATTGTGAGGGAGAAACTGTCAACTTTTTGATAGTGTGGATTAGGTTCCAATGAGGAGGATTTTGGTTTTGTCACTGTTTAATTTCAGGAAGCTTGAGGTGAACCAGGATTTTATTTCAGATAAATAGGAGGTGAGGGAGGAGGGTGGGGGTGTGGAGTTCAGTTTGCTGAAAAGATAGAGCTGGGTGTCATCCATGAGGCAGTGAAACTAGATATTGAATTTACAGAAAGTATTGCAGAGAGAGAGGAAGTAGTTGATGAATAGAAGGGACCCCAGGACAGAGACCTTGGGCACACCTTTAGTGACTGGGGAGGGATTGGAATTGAAAGATTTTAATTGTAGGAACTGATACTGAATTGATAAACCGACCAGATTTGAAGTCTAAAGAACTAAGAGTGTAATCTAGCATCTTATTTATAACTTAGATTATAATTTAGAGTTTGAAGTTTTTCTTGGTAGTTCTCGCTTCACCTGGACTAGTTAAGCTCTTTTGAAAACATTTTGTCACTCTTCCAAGAGACTTCTGTTCTTCAGAACTGAAAAGGTCTGACCTATCTTAAGAAATGAAGAAGTGACTGAGAGACGAAACATTTTCAAAAGAGCTAAACTAGTCCAGTTGAACCAAGAAGAACTACCAAGAAGAACGATGACCTGGGTAAATGAGAACCTACACAGACAGTTTGAAGTTTTATTCTTTTTGTCTCTCTCATAGCTGCAGTTACGATGTCACATTAGCTTAAGCTGTCTGACAACCAGCTGCACTGTGATAGAACTATCCTGCAGTGGAGTCAAGTCAAGTTGCAGCGAGTTGAGCTGATAACATCAGTGAAAAAAGGGTAAAAGGCTATGAACGCTGTGGGTTCTGGTCTGGTCTCTGTGCCAGCTCGTACGGCACATCTCAAATTATCGGACTCTGTTGGTACTTTTATGGCTTTACATAAACTGTACTTTCCCTTGGCGTGTTTCTCTCCTTGTATAAAGGAAATTGCCTACATAAACCAGCCTTCTCTCCAACCCACCATGGAGAAGCCAGAATATCATGCATCTTCAGTGATCTCTACTCAATGATTGCTTGAAATCTTTTGGCTCTTAAATTAATGGATGGATGTAAATAGGAACTCTGGTTATGGGGATTTAAAGACACACTACAGTGAAAAGTTACAAGTTAAAGCTGCAGGAGGTGGAAATCAAGCGGAATAACACCTGGATTTGAGCGTTCATTCAACAGAAAATGAATAAATATAAAGCTCAATGCCCTGATGCTGTTTGATGTCTTTATGGAAAGATGAAGCTAAAATATCACAGTTTTGGAATCCATGTTGCTTCAGGCTTAAGCAGTAAAGTCACATCAGAGGGAATCCGAGCAAAGATCTATAATTACAGCTCATATAAATACACTGATAAATGTCTTTACTGATTCCCTCAGTGGGCAGCCACATAGCAGGAAACCTTTAAGTTTTCAGATATTTTTGGTAAAAACTCAATTCAGTTCAACTTGAATAATGAATATAGATGAAGAAAAACCAATCATGTCTCAAAAGCTCTTGTGACAGTTTTGTGCTGTAAAATCTGTAGTATCCAGCATGTTTTAGTCTTCTGTACTTTCCTTCCATCATATGTAATCATAGTAGAAAAACAGGAACTTTTGATTTTGGAAATGTTCTTTGTAACTTTTTAGAGGGACAGTCATAATCTGTGGGTTATTATCTGCTCTCTAAATTATATACAGAAGGTTTTATAATCATTTTGTTGGAGAAGGCACTCTGTGTTTCCATCGATGGCTAGGTCTCCTTTAGGAACAAAACTTTTCACAAGCGCTGTTAGAAAACCAGCTCATTCCAGATCAATTGAGTCTCTCTGGGCCTTCATCAACCACTTCACATAATTTCTGTCGTCCAAAATGGCTGCGTTTGGTCCACAGGGGAAACGGCGAGGCCAACTGGTAATTTTGTGGCTCTGTCTGCTCTCCTCGTTTGGTCTGAGTTTTAACAAGGCCGGGGCTGAGCCAGCCTCCGTGTATGAGACCTAGAGCTTCAGACGGTATGAAAACACAGCTCCAAACCAGCAGGCTGAAGGAATAGTGTTTAAGAAGTATTACAGAGAGAGCAAAACTATTGTTAAAAGTATTCATTCATTGAAGAGCCTCTTTTCCAAGAACTTTACATTTACCTGGGTCTTTGAAAAACCTTGGTGGGTTTCCATTGAAATCACTCAAGTGAAAATTTTTTCCCTCAACCCCAAATTCTCTGAAAAAAGTTCCTTTAAGAGGAGGGTTGGACTTTTCAGAGGTTATGTGCTGAAGAACGCTGATTGGTGGAACACAATTGCAGTGTTTCATGCGCACATTCACCCACTCAAAAAAAATTCACCAGGACTTCAAGTTCACGACTTGAACCGACAGAACCTGATTTGAATAAATTTCTAGGAACTTTTAGAGGGAAACTCAAACAACACAGATTACCAGGAATTCTTTTACCCTGGTAAATAAATTTGTGGAAATAAAAATTCCTGGGAATGTTGGTGGAAAAGAGGCTGTTGAGTTAAAGATTAAGGGAAAATTATTTACTGGGTAATTTCGGTGGAAATGTGCCATGCTTCTTCAAAATGCTGGAGAAAGTTAAAGTTCATGTGGTGGAAAAGGAACTAACCTTCCCAGATACTTGTTCTGAGGAGCAGGGTAGGAACAGATTGCCTTGGGAGTGGGGCTGTGTGTTGAAGAACACTTATTAATAGAACACACTTGGATTCACCCTCCATGTTTAATCCAGTGTCATCTGCAAACTTGTTTATTCCATTTCTAAAGGTTTTATTTTTGTGTTTGGAACATTCGGAAAATGGAGCAAAAGAAGACAAACTATGAAGCCCTTTAGCCAAATACAATGTTTTAAGTGTTAAGAGCTTATTCTGCAAATACACCCAGAAGAGCATGGACCTCGTTGAACCTGTTTGCCAAATATGCTCAAAAGAAATTCACCAGAATGTCAAGTTGGCTACTTGTAATGACCTGCACTTGATTTCAATACATTTCCAGGCACTTTTCAGTGGAAACACAAACCACACATTTTACCAGAAATTCTTTTACCCCGGTAAATGAGTTCATCACAGGGCTCAAATATACAGACCAACAACCATTCACACTCGCATTCACACCTACAGGTGATTTAGAGTTAAAATAATCTACTTAGTTTCGTGTCTTTGGACGGTGGGAGGAAGCCAGAGTACCCAGAGTACCCTGGAATCGAATCCATGACCATCTTGCTATGTACTAACCACTGCTCCACTGTGCTGCCGCTGTTATAAATATAATAAACATAATAATTACTGGGCTTGACTTTCAGTTCCTGGTTCTTTGGTGTAGTGTTCCAGAAGCTCAGTGTTCCAGAAGAGCTTGGCGCTTCATGTCAATTGGAAGCCATGTCAAGCTGCTTAGAACATGAGATGGACAGGAAGTCAGACACGTGCACGGGATATTTTCAAAATAAAATGCCCAGTAACAAAACTATAATGCTAATTATAGAGGAGGATTCAGACAGGGCTATGTGCATCTGCTCTATCATCATTTCATCGGTTTTCTCCTCAAAAACCCACCTGCTTCCTCTCTCACAGGATATTTTAAGGGTTGTTGTTTTTCTGTACTTGTTTTTCTGCTGCTCTGGGTGATAAGAGCTGCTTAATAAGTGCTACAGGAGGAAGAGGACGAAGGACTGAGTGACAGTGTTGTAAGATGGCAGGAAACATCAGGCAGCTCCACCCTGATTAAAAAAAAAAAAAGACAAACAAATGTTCTGTTTCTGCTTTTCTTACTTTAAACTTCTCCTTTTTGCCACTTATTGGGAGATCTGGCAGAGTTGCATGGTTGAAAACAATTATTTTTATTATTATTGTAATGAATCATCAGATGTGATTGAATCTGTACCTTGAAATGTTCGCATCTTGGCTAAGGTCTATCCCAGGAGTCTTCCATAGTTTTACTTCCTATCCATTGATTCTTGTTCTTTCATTTTATTATTTTGAATATAAATAATAAATGCATAAATTAAGACAGTACAAATCTGTACATACAGCAGAAATCCACACCTTCTTTTGTCAGGATCTGTGCTTGTGACTCTTTGCTCCTCCCTTTTGGTTATGGACCTGTGCCTGTGCGACCCTCAGCTCCACCTTTTCATTTTCATCATCAGATTCACCTGCTGGCGCTGCATGGCTGCAGCCAATTACCTTCAGCCTATTTAAGGCTTTGGTTTGCAGCCATGCAGCGCTGGTCCATTACTCCTCTCTCCTTTCCATAGCCCGGACATTTGATCATATTCATCCACGGACTCTGACTCAGGTTTTGTATGTTTTTTTTCCTATGGACTCTACTTTAGTTTTTGTATTAGGTTTTTCGTTGTCTGGTTTTCATTTTTTGTTAAATAAACTTGTTATTTTTTCCCTTCAGTACTGTGCATTTGAGTCCTCTCATTTTCCCTTTCGTGACATCTTTACTCTTTTAGAAATAAAAAATAATTGTATGAAAACAGACTGTGTATATCGATGGCTGGAAAATATGAAAAATACCGTTTTTGAGAAAATGTAAAATATCTTGTTGTCTTTCAGAATGTTATTAGTATAAAGTAATTTAGTCCAACAACAGTGCGTTATTTTTTTGGGTTTCATTCCCAAATAGCATTCTGCAAGAAAACAGCAAGTTGTTGTTTTGTATTTTTTTAGTTTTTACAAAGAAGTGCATTTTTTCCAGTTGATTGATATGTGATACTGTAAGCAGAGTTCCAGCTCCACTTCATGACTGCTGTAAAAATGAAAAACTGCAAGCTTTCAAATGAACTAAAAGTACAGTAGGCTTTAGTCTTTGACCGGTTGAACCTCAGATCATAATATTTAATCTGGAATTTTAATAATAGATTCATAGTTTTAAGCTTTGACATTATTTTTCATCAGATCACGTCTGTTTTGTCAAGTTGTTTTCATCTTGTCACTTATTCCAAACAAACTGGAAATATGAAAAAAGAACTCTTTCTTTGTTTCGTCCCTCCAGCCACCATGAAGAAGGGTCAGAACGGCCTCAGCTGGAGCAGCGAACGGAGCCTGATGTTTGGGTCGAATGTTCCCAACGCCATGACTTCCTGCTCCACAGGCTCCGCCCCTGCAGTCTCCTCCAGTCAGGTGACGTCCATTGACGGCATCAGCTTCTCAGAGGGAGATCTGCTGCTTCAGGTGAGGCTTCAATACGACACAAATAATATGACATGTAAATTCAATCCTGATGAATAAAGACTGAAACATTAATAAATATTTTCCTCAACAAAGAAACGTGAAATGGAAAGAAGAGGCAGCAACTGGAAAAAGACAAATGAAATGAGGTTAAAGACAAAAATAATGTTAAGATGAAAAGATGAAAATAATGTAAAAGAGTTAAAATGAGACAGTTTTATGGTGGAGGTTTCATTGGAAATAAATGTAGATCTGTTGGAATTCATATTGTCTTTTTGTGAGTTTGGGTCCTGAGGGGACGACAGATTTTTCCTTTGGGTCTTGACGTGAAAAAGTTAGTGAATAAAAGGAAAAATCACCAGGGCTGTAATGAAAACAGAATGATCATCATGGAGATTATTCATGTACAATAGTAAACAGGTTGACGCAGTGGAACCGATAAGTTGAATTATTAACCCATAAAGACCCAGTGCTACTTTTGTGACAGTTGACAAATGATTTTTTTTCCCTTTTTTTAACTTTTCTTAAGTGATTTATCACCAATCACTCTAATGATATGGTCAGTATTTTACATTCTTAAATGAAAATCTGATATTTTTCTACATTTGATTTACTGACCATGATTGATGTTCATAATAGCTCAAATTAAAATTGAGGGTTATTATATCAAAAACAGAGAAAATGGAGAAAAAAGTTACTTTTTCCGGAAAATGCATCATTAACTGAACATAAAAACAAGTGTGTCCGTCCGCTGTCATTGATCCAACTCCATGGGTTTTGCCTGTGAATCAGTGTTGTAGAAAATGACGGTGTTTCCATGTTCACTATGGAGCCTCTGAACGTCCAAATGGGTCATATCTGATGACCGTGAAAAGATGGCAAACTGTATTTTTCACCAATTATTTACACAAATTGATAGGATTAGTGGATCAGCAGTTATTTAACTTTTCCTATCAATAAATGATTTTGGTTGCCAGTGGGTGTTTGGGTCTTCATGGGTTAATTTTTATTTTGTAACATTGTTTTCATTACAGGTAAATGTCATGGAAGTTACTTTCTATTTCAGTATGACAGGAAAGTTTTCTTTTGTGACTTAAAAATATTAAAAAGGTGTAGCAGCATCAGAAATATATGAATTTGATAATGACAGAAAGAACAAAATCATTAAAATAAGCAGATTAACCATTCCAAGGAAATGAACTTCTGG
Source organism: Sphaeramia orbicularis (assembly GCF_902148855.1). Classification (NCBI taxonomy): domain Eukaryota; kingdom Metazoa; phylum Chordata; class Actinopteri; order Kurtiformes; family Apogonidae; genus Sphaeramia; species Sphaeramia orbicularis. The sequence continues at coordinate 2,932,781 of NC_043958.1, forward strand.
GAACTGATTCTATCGAAGACCCGGTTCTGGATTCCCATCCCTAGTTGAGAGTATGTGAGAGGCTCTAAAGGCTCTGTGGAGCTCTGTCCTCATCTGCTGTCTGAAGGCTGTGTTTGCTGTGCAGGCTTTGAACGGCTTTGTGCTGGTGGTGACAGCTGAGGGTTATGTCTTTTACACATCCCCCACCATCCAGGACTTCCTCGGGTTTCACCAGGTAAGAATATCACAGACTTCTGATCAGTGATGATGATCCAGAGACATGTATAGCTTCTTCAAACCAGTTGAAATAAATAGTGTTGTGTTCGTTTTTCAGTGGCAGGGCTGTCAAACTCAGGTTCCACATTCAGACCAATATGAACTCAAGTCGATCAGACCAATAAAATAATAACATAATACCCTATAAATAATGACAACTACATTTTTTTTTCTCTTTGTTTTAGTGTAAAATTTAATGAAAATCTGAACAAATGTGCAATTTTAACAATTTTGTTATTTTTATGCATGTTTTCTTCTTGTTATTGTTCATTTTGTGCATTTTTTCATGTCATTTGTGCTGATTTCTATTCATTCCGTTCATTTTTCTCAATTTGTTTTTCCATGTTTAACATTATTTATAGGTTATTATGTTATTATTTTACTAGTCCGACCCACTTGATATCATATTGGGCCGTGACTAAAAATATGAATAACCTCAACAAATTCCAATATTATCTCTGTTACTAAATATTTAGTGTACAGTATTTGTAGATCCATTGTGATCTGTAAGTTGTAATGTACATGTGTGAATGATAAACTGAGGCAGACTATTGTTAAAATTTATATTTTTCATAAGAAATTTCAAGTTTTTCTTGGTATTCACATTTTTTAAAGGATAGTTTTTAGATGTGAACATTTTCATAATGTAATTTTCTTGTAATTTAATTTAAATTTTTCGATCATATTGGTCTGAATGTTGAACCTGAACTAGAATGAATTTGGCAGCCCTGCTTTGCTCTATTACAAACTTTATTGACTTCACTGACCTGCTAAATCTTTTAAATGACTGTTGCATCATTTGTAATGATGTCACCGTTCAATCAGGATCTAAAGCTTACTTGTCATACATGTTTTGACAAAGGTAAGGTATCACAAGTCTCAATGTTTGAATGTTTTTTATCGAATGAAGCCAAAATCTAAAGCCAAAACACCAGCAGCTTTCAGTTCTTAGTCTGTAGCGGTAAGAAACTACATTTCATGTCAGCTTAAACATTTGCAGTGCTCATAAATCCTAACTACAGGATTGTTTCAACTCAATCAGGTCTTTAGGCACAGTTAACAAAGGAGGGTTTTGTGTCAAGTTTGTTCGTGAACGGTTGAGTAACAGAAAGAGGCCGAGGTGTGGTTCACTCTTCAGTTAAACAGCGTCTATTTTTTCAGCCGTAAGTCGGTAGCATTTGTCCACTTGTCGCTCTATCGGGGCTAGGGGCAATGTTCACTCGGTGTTTACACTTGCATCATTGGTCTTGAACGCAGCCCGCCAACAAAACGTTCACACAAACAAGAAGAGAGGGCTGAGCTGGACCAGAGCCACGAAACTACCCAGACTATAACATCTGGGACAACATATGTACAGCACATATGCATATACATTAACACATAAACACAGATACACAACACATATACATATACACACATATGTACAGCACATATGCATATACATTAACACATAAACACAGATACACAACACATATACATATACACACATATGTACAGCACATATGCATATACATTAACACATGGACACTGATTATTACAGATTAACACAATAAACATAAAGTTAAGTGGAAAATGTCAAGTTTTTTTTTTTATAAACACAGATCCAGAACACATATTAACAGATGAAAGGTGAGTGACGAGGCCTCTGATCTGTGTCCCTGCTTCTGTCGCTGTGTCCACAGTCGGATGTCGTCCATCAGAGTGTGTTTGAGTTGATCCACACCGATGACCGTGCACTGTTCAGAAGGCAGCTTCACTTCGCCCTCAACCCCACCAACAGTCACAACGATGCCTCTGAAGACAGTCCTGGTGAGAACACTTCACTGTGGGATCATAGTCAAACTTCATGTACTTTACATGTAAAGGTTAAAGATCAAAACTTCAGTCATATCACTACGCTGCACCTTTATATTTGGTGACGCCATTAATGGAATTTAATGTAAAATTTCTAGAATGAGCCATAAGTGCATTAGTAAAAGGTTAAACTTGAAAGAAACTTGAGAATAAAAGAACCACGAAAACTCCCACATAATGTTTTACCTGCCTTTGGCAGTGTATTTAACGCCAACTGTAAAATTTTAACAGATGAGTGAAAAAATAAGCATTTTAGTGACACAATCTTTAAAATGTGTGCATTTTTGTCATCTGTAGGGGACAAGAGTTTCACAGCTTTACTAAAAAAAATTTTGATACAAAAAAAAAACACTGACATCCTATAAAAAGAAAAAAATGTGTCTGGAAAAAAAAAACAAAAACTGTTGCATCAACTTTTAATTTCCTGGGTTTCTTAGAAACCAGAGTCCAGTTTTTAAGGAGCGATTTGATCATTTTAATGGGATCTAGAGAAAAAATAAAATTATATAAATGCAAAAAAACCAAAACATGGCCCCTAGAGGATGGACTGGGATTTCCTCACATAAAAAACTGAAATGAATAAGAACATAAATATCAGAAGTACATTTGTGTTAAAATATAGAGAAAAAACTTCAACCAACTAGTGTGCTGTATTATATTTAGTACAGTTAACTTACTGTTCTGTACCAGTCTGTAAACAGCACTAACTGGTCTGTGATGTCTGCAGAGGATCAGAACTCGGCTGATATCAGCACCAAGGTGATTGCCTACGACCCTCAGGTCATCCCACCAGAAAACTCCTCCTTCCTGGAGAGAAACTTCAGCTGCCGTTTCCGCTGCCTCCTGGACAACTCCTCTGGCTTCCTGGTAGTACTCACTTACAAAGGAAACACCGACGAAACAACAACTAGTTTATGTTAAAAAAAAAGTAACACTAAAGCCAAACAGTTGTTATTAAGGAATTGGGAACCAGTTTGTGTAGAGAACGTCATCAGGTTTTTTTCTGTATTTTGGTTGTGAAGCCTCTAAAGTCTGGTTGTATTTGAATAGTAAAGACAACATACTATTATTAATATTGTTATCATTATTATTATCGCTACTTTTATTATTTATTACTACTAGTGTTTCTAATGTGCCTGTAATTGCCTGTTTTTGTTACAGTTTTAATTTTTTTTTTTTTTTTCAATTTTTTTTGCCTTTTTATCTTATAATTCTTCTTATTTGTGTACATTTGATGTTATGGTGCTGCTGGGACCTTAATTTCCCAGATCAGTAAAGTTCTATTGCAATCGAATCGAGTTTAATCTAATCTAATCTAATGTAACATAATACAATCTAGCATGATATAATGTAATATAACATAATGTAATATAATATAATATAATATACTAAAAATCTAATTTAAACTCAATCTCATCTAATCTAAGTAATAATAATAAGTACTATCGATAATGGAACAGAATTGCTAAATTCTTATCCGTTCCCATCCCTGCTTTTCATTCACAAAAACATGGAAACATCTGTAATCATTGTAAGTGAATGAACATTTTTTGTGCTGAATGAGGTTTGGTGTCGATAACAGAGTCACTAAACGTAAACAGATTCATACTGACAGTACCGTCCTGTCTGTCACCTGTGTGGTCGCGTCCAGGCCCTGAACTTCCACGGCCGCCTCAAGTTCCTCCACGGTCAGAACCGCTTGTCAGAGGACGGGACGCTGGTTCCGCCTCAGCTCGCTCTGTTTGCCGTCGCCACGCCGCTGCAGCCGCCGTCCATCCTGGAGATCCGCACCAAGACGCTGCTGTTCCAGACCAAACACAAGCTGGACTTCACTCCCACCGCCGTTGACACCAGGCCAGTCCGCGAGAATCAACCAATCACTGCAGCCGGTTTCATTCAGGAGCAACAGACACATATTCATAGTATGTTTGTTTTTGTTTTTTTTTTTACAGAGGGAAGGTGGTTCTTGGTTACACTGAGACCGAGCTCTGCACCAGGGGGTCAGGATACCACTTCATCCATGCAGCCGACATGATGTACTGTGCAGACAACCATTTGAGAAGTAAGTCTGATTTATTGCTTTACATTACGCTGCCAGATGTGAACACAGTGTCTTTAAATTGTTCAAACATAAATGCACTGTTTTTATAGACTTTCATAGATACACATTCTGTTAATATTGTAAGTATTGTGTCTGTTCATATTTTATGTCATTTTTATTTCATTCTACTTTTAATTCTGTTCTTATTTTACTTAATGTTAAATTTTATATTCTATATTCTCATTTTACTTCTTAGTTTTTTGTAATTACATATCCACTCTAGTCTTATTTTCTGACGTACTGGTTTTTTATTCATATTGTTTAGAATAGAATAGAATAGAATAGAATAGAACAGAATAGAATAGAATAGAATAGAATAGAATAGAATAGAATAGACTGTAGATGTTTATTAAAGCTCAGTATAAATTTAATGGTTATTATATCAAAACAGAGAAAATTGAAGAAAGTGGGGTTTTTTCTAGCAAAATATATCATTAACTGAACATAAAAACAAGCATCTGCAACTACTGTCATTTATCAAACTACATGGGGTGTTTGTTGTTTTTGTACCTGTTAACCATTTTCTTAATTGTTTCACCACTTTTTTGTTTATTTTCTTAATTTTATTTATTATTTTCTTCATTTTCTGTTTATTGTTTTCATTATTTAGTTCATTTTCTTGATCATTTTGATCATTATTTTGTAGACTTTATTGTTTGTGGTGATTTCCAAATGACTTTTTCTTTACATTTAAGCATTTCTAACTGATCAACAGTTATTATAATATTATCCTCTGTATTTTTCATTTTTCTGGTATTTTCCTGTATTTATTTCACGGATCATGTAGATGTTCATAAAAGCTCAGAGTAAACTCAAAGGTTATTCTGTCAAAACAGAGAAAACTGAAGAAATAGTGACTTTTTCAGTAAAATCTCTCATTAACTGAACATAAACCCAGTGTGTCCACCCACTGTCATTGATCCAACTCCAGGGGTTTTACTGGTGAATCAATGTTGTAGAAGATGACGGTGTTTCCATGGTAACTACGGAGCCTCCAAATGGGTCATATCTTATTACCAAAGATGGAAAACTGTATTTTTTTGCACCAATTATTTACATGTATTGATAGAGTTAGTGGGTCAACAGGTATTAAACATTTTACATCGTTAAATGGTTGTGGTTTTCAGTGGCTGTTTGGGTCTTTGAGGTTTAAAGCTGATTGTAAACATACATTTAATGCTGGAGGACTTACATAAATGATGACATTAAATGGACATGTATGTGTGTGTGACTGCAGTGATGAAAACAGGTGACAGCGGCTTCTCAGTCTTCAGGCTTTTGACCAAAGGCAGGACTTGGATCTGGGTCCAGGCCAATGCCAGGGTGGTCTTTAAACAGGGAAAACCAGACTTCATTGTGGCCCGGCAGAGAGCTTTAACGTAAGTTTACAGAAGTTCACGGCAACAGAACCAACATACAACTATTCTACTGCATCTCAACCACTACTTACTAACTCTTTGGCTATTACATATACCATCATTATTATTAAACTTACATCTGCATTCTTGATTTCGACCAATGGAACAGCACAATGTGATGTCAAATGGGTCCAACCAATAAAGTAATGACATAATAACACATAAATAATGTCAATTCCAAACTTTTCTGTCCGTCTTAGAGTGAAAAAAGTTAAATTACATTATGAAAATGTTCACATCTACAAACTGTCCTTGAAAAATTTTGAATAACATGAACAATCTGGAAGTTCTTAAGAAAAGTAAATTCTGTTTTAAAAATGTTTTGCTTCAGTTTATCATTTATATATCTACATTACAACTTATAGATCACAGTGGATCTACAAATACAACATTTAATATCAGGCAGAATATTAGTACAATTACACCTACTTCGATTAACACATTTTATCTTGTTCATATTTATTCAGGATATTCACATTTTTTACTAACAGCCCAGTGTGATTTCAAATGGGTCGGACCAGTAAAATAATAACATAATAGTCTATAAATAATGTTAAAAATGGACAAAAACCTGAGAAAAATTAACAAGATGGTGTTAATTTGGTCTTACTTCTCTTAAGACATTTCAGGTTGTTCATATTTGTTAGGTTATTCACATTTTTTGTGAAAGGATAGTTTGTAAATGTAAATATTTTCATGTAATTTTACTTTTTTACGCTAAAACATAAAGAAAAGTTTGTAGTTGTCCTTATTTCTAGGTTATTATGATAGTATTTACTGGTCTGATCCACTTACTATTATTATTATTATTATTATTATTATTATTATTATTATTATTATTATTATTATTATTATATATTACTACTAGTATCTCTAAAGTGCAATTACCTGTTTTTGGAGTTAGGGTCATAATTATTTTTTCCTTTTTATGTTCTAATTCTTCTTATATATGTACATGCTGTGCTGCTACTGGAGCCTTAATTTCCAGATCAGTAAACTTCTACATAATCTAAATCTAATCTTGATGAAACAGATGTAAAAAGTAACACACAAATTAGGTATTTTTTCCCCCTCGTCAAATGACTTGTAAACTAACAGTGGAGTTTTCATCAGTTTTGGTCGTTTTCTAAAACGTCTGTTTTTTCACAGAAATGAAGAAGGGGAGGAGCAGCTGCGTCTCCGTCGACTCCAGTTGCCGTTCAGCTTCACCACGGGGGAGGCCATGCTGTACGACACGGCCCCAATTGTTGACGTTACCGACTCATGCCCCGCCCCCAAACAGAGGAAGATTGACAGCTACTCCGTCAGCCCCGACTCCTTACTGGGCTGCATGCTGAGGCAAGACCAGTCCATCTACTGCGAACACAACACCGCCAATGTCCTGAACACTCTCAACGACACGGCCTTCAAGGACACCCACGCCACCGTCAATGTTCCAGGGGACGTCTGGCAGCAGCCCGGGTCCAAATCTGCCATGGGGGGGCTGGTCAAGTCAGAGTGCACAATTCAAGACATGATGGAGACCCTGCAGCAGATCCTCGGGGACAGCAATCTCGCCTCCACCCTGGACGTTGAACCCGAGGAGCTGAAGAGTTGGGAAAGTGCGCTGCTGAAGATGAGCACCAGCGACTTAACCGACGATCTGAACAGTATCCTCAGCGACGACATCCTGTCTTTTGTAGAAGAACAGTTCCAGAAAGAAGGAGGCTTTAAGCTTCCAGATCAGATGGATAACGTACCAGTCTGCCTCTCCACTTTGGACCTTCAGAACCAGAACCCAGATGGGGGACAGGACTTTAGCTGGCCCCTGGACTTTCAGAATCCAATGATGCCAAGCAGAGAGCAGATGGTGGCAGGCCAACCGGTGCTGGGCCTGGGGACGGTAAAACTGACCCACATGGATCTTCCTCAGTTGGGTTCTTCTATGTTAAATGGTCCAGCGCTCAAGCACAGCGAAGTGGGCACCGCCGACACCCAACAAGGGATCTTCAGGCCTTCCATGGGTGATTCTTGTGGTCTGACACAGAATCAGTTCAGGGGTTTACAAGTCCCCGTCAACAACAACAACCATGCAGCATTCTCCGTCCCCCAAGCCTCAACCAATCAACTTTTTCAGAATCAACCCCAGGTGGGAATGCCCACACCCCTGGTGGGCCTCCAGAACCAAAGTGCAGAAGGACAGTCAAATCCTGGGTTTAGTTTCCAGGGCAACCAGTGGAACTCCTCTGTTCCTACAGCGAACCAGGCTGACGCTTTTGTTCAGTCATACAACCAAAATATTTCAAACAAAGCAGGTTTTGCAGCAGGTCCGACTTCGGCCAGCTGCTTACCGGGACACTTTGCACTTCAGACCCAAAACAGTGACCCACATAAACAGTCCTGGCCTCTGAAGCAGCAGCAACAAAAGCTGATTACCAACGGACATCAAAAAATGGGCGCGTGCCTCGACCAAATGTCTGGATTACAACGGAATCCTCTTCCTGGAGCGGTCGCACCCCAGAACGGTGTGAACAGCAGGTTCAGTTTCAGGACTCCAGAGACTTCAGAAGTTCTGTTTCCTGTTCAGCAGGACATGGAGCTTCCACCCATGGCGCCCTCTAGCAGCTGTATGTTCAGGAGCAGCTCAGCCTCAGTCCCTGTGAACGGAATACGCCTGAGTCAGAGTACGCCTCAGTCCTCGTGTCAGAAACGGACCCACGCCGACGCCCAGATACCCTCCAAACCCCAGTGTTTCTACCAGAGTCATCTGGGAGCTGGATCCATGCAGGGTATCCAGACCGCTGATGAGACGTTACTGTCCTGCCAAATGACCCCGGGTCTGGATCCAAACAACCTACTGATGCAACAGCAGCAGCCGTTCCTTAACTTCAGTGAGCAGACCCAGGTACGTACAGGTCTGAGTCCTGAGCGTTTATGGGGACGTCTCTACTGAAGTCTGACATTTCATCAAGATTCTGCAGGACCCTACGGAGAGTCAGATAAGAAATAAAAATAAAAACACCAATATTTATCATTTAAATAGAAGTGGTTGACTGGGGATGGGAATTGATTAGAATTTAGCGATTCTAGTTCCATTGTTGATTTGATTCAATATTCTAAATAAGCTGTAGTACAAATGATTTGTTTGCATTAGCTCTTTAATGTCAAATATGCACCAAATATTTTAACATTTTAACATCTAAAGTGGATCAGATCAGTAAAATACTATCATAATAGCCTGTAAATAATGACAACTACAAAATTGTTCTTTTTGTTTTCATGTAAAAAAGTAAATTTCCAGGAGAATGTTTTATGTCCTTTAACAAAAAGTGAATAAACACAAATAACCTGAAATGTTTTAAGAGAAATACGTGCAATTTTAGCATCATTTTGTCAACATTTATCAATTTTTTGTTCATTTTGTGTAGGTTTTGTTTTTGTTGCTTCTTATTGTCAATTTCTTTGTAATTTCTGCATTTTTCAGTTCATTGTGTTCATGTGTCTCAAATGTTTGTCAATTTTTAACATTATTTATAACTTCTTATGTTATTATTCTACTGGTCTGATCCACTTCAGATCATGTTGGCCTGTGAAATATGAACAACCTGAAATGTCTTCAGAGAAATAAGTATAATTTGACCAATATTCTGCCTGTTATTAAATGTTTTGTGTATTTGTAGATCCACTGTGATCTGTAAGTTGTAGTGAACATGTGTAAATGATAAACTGAGGCAAAATATAGTTAAAATTGCACTTATTTTTCTTAATAAATTTCAGGTTGTTCATGTTATTCACTTTTTTTTTTTTATTTTGATAACATTTTCATAATATATGTTTACTTTTTTCTTTCTGAAACGTAGATAAAGTTACGTAGTTGTCATTATTTATAGGTTATTCTGTTATTATTTTACTGGTCTGACCCACTGTAGATCATATTGGTCCTGAACTGAAGTGATTTTGACAGCCCTGGTTTAAAGTCCAGTTCATCTCAGCATTTTCAGATGTTTTATGTTGTAATTTTTTCCTGCTGAAACTGACATGTGAAACTGTCTGTGTCGTGTCCACAGATGAACAGCCATCCAGGCCTCGGGAATGGAGGTTTCCAGTTTCCGTCGCTGCCCAACGGGAACACGTATTACTCAGACAACAAATAGGGAAGAAGCTTTAAACGGCATCGAGGACTGAATCACCGAAGACTGGTCTGAGGAAACGTGGAAGTGGAACAGACTGAAGAGGAGGAAACAGAAGGAAAAACTCCTTCTCTGGTGTCGTTTTTTCAGGATGGTTGAAAACAGAACCAGAACAACACAAAAGAAACAATGAAAGCTTGGTTTATTTTTGCTAAAACTGGAGAATGAAAAGAGAAACGAACACTCTGTGGATGTTGGATCGGAGACGTAATAACACATGAACGGATTAAACACCACATCGGAGTTCCTCTACTTCTCCTCGGTTTGGACGGTGGATCTGAATGGACGTCATCGACTGGATAAAGTGTTTTTAAGGACATGTATTACGACGATGGTGGACACTGTGCTTCTTATTGGAAGTATAGGGGTGGGGGGAGGGGGAGGGGTCTTACCCATCAGCCCCGATGCTCCACGTATTCTCAGAAAGCATCCATTTCACCTCCGTACACCGTCGTTAGTGCATCGTTATCACAGAAACCAGTGTCGCATTGGAGAAAGAACAATGGAAAGAATTCTCCGCAATCTTAGAATTCGAAAGAAAACCCACTGCATCAGTTACACTGACTTAGACGAACTCGAATAACCAACACAAATATTATATTCTAATGTGCTGGAGTTACTGCTAAAACATTAAGTAGCTTCTGTTTGACCTGTTTCTGCCTACATTCATTTACAATTATATAAAAAAATTAATGATTTGTGTTGTTGTGATGCTAAATTATAATGTGGATTGTTAATTTGAATACAGTAGAACTTCATACCATCAGTTTAATTTGTTCCGTGACCGAGTTTTTTTGCGATTTACTCATTTTACAAATCAGTTTTCCTTATTGAAATTAATTGAAGCATAATTTGTCACTTTCAGCCCCCAAAAACCACCCAAAATCCTTTTTTAAGGGTTTTTCATACAGAAAAAGTGCAGTTAAGAAGAAAATTACAATTATAATAACATAAGAATACACAATGCAAAAGAAAGAAACTGGTTTTATTGACTCATTTACCGTGAAGATGAGATGATCTGTGAGTGTGAAGTGAGCACACTGCAAAAAAAAAAAAAAAACACCATAAAAACACTAAATCTGAGGAAAAAAGTACTCAAAACAAGGGAAATATCTGTCAGCACGATAATTTCAATCGACAAGGTTTCTTGAATTAAGATTGTTCAGTCTAGAAGTAAGCATGTCTACAGATTAGGACTGGGCGATAAAATGATAAGGATATATATCGCGATATAACTTTTCCTCAATAGAAATATGAGACATGCTTGATACAGTTTCGCTAGAATTCATTCGTCCATGTTTCGACAGACGTAAGAACAGCCAATCATAATTAAATAATATAACAATAATAATAATAATAATAAAACAGCCGTCAAATAGCGCTGCACCGAACCAATCACACTAGAGCCATGTCAAGTTAGGTTGCATCACATTAGTGTTGTGGTCCATGCCAACCGCAATACTAATACACTCAAACCATAAAAAAAAAAAAAAAAATGTAGAACTGAAATTAAGATGCTTATATGACGGGGGTCAGTAAATCTTATGGTGGGGGGCTGGGGGGAGATGAATAAAGTGGGGAGAATGATACATATCATCGAACGGGGAGATCATTCTAAGAGCGGAGGGAGGGACTTAACTCCATAAGTACCGCGACGAATGTATTTCTTTCTCTCCAATGTCTTCACAACTAAAAAGTAGCTGAAAATTTAAGCTGGACAAAAAGTAGTGAATTGATTTATATCGCGATACATATCGATGTCGTCTGATATGAAAAAAATTGTGATAAGATTTTTTCTATATTGCCCAGGCCTGCTACAGATGTATGAACATTTAAAATAAGAAATTAACTCTTCAAACAAGATAAATGATCTAAACACTTCTAAATCTAAGTGTTTTTTTATCTTGGTGCGAGCAGGAGTGGCTCCACTGAGCATGTGCGAGGCCAGTGCTGCGGATTTCCACTCTTATTTCAAAGCAAAAAATGCTGCAGAGCATAAGAGAATAACATCCTTTATTGTTAATATCTTCAGTGTAATTGTTGGGAGGGTTTGGACTCTTCGAAGTAGGATGAACCACGTTTGAACACAACCAAGAAATGTTGCCTTTTAAAATGTAGGACGTTAAAAAAAAGACAAATGCAGGAAAACACAGTGGATTATAAAGTGTGTGCGCGACATCTGTTAATGCAGGATCCGAACAGAGCTTTTTTTTCTTTTTGTTGTTTTCTGTTTCTTTCATTTCCTGAAAAATCTGAAAAAAATTAAATAACCAATGATTTTGGGACGGTGACAATATGTTTTATACCAACCAAGAGATGTGAAAGTACAGATATTTATGTTAAAATATACATAAAGTAAAACATCACCTTCGTAAAATTAGCAAAAAAAAAAAGACAGAACTCCTAATTTTCAGGTTTTTCTAGAAACAAAAAAGTATCATATACTCACTTTTTTTTTTAACTTTATGACTAAAGTGTAATTGTTGGGAGGGTTTGGACTCTTCGATGTAGGATGAACCACGTTTGAACACAACCAAGAAATGTTCTCTTTTAAAATGTAGGACATTAAAAAAAAAAAAGACAAATGCATGAAAACGCAGTGGATTCTAAAGTGTGTGTGCGGCAACATCTGTTAACGCAGGATCCGAACAGAACATGAGGCGACGGAACTGAAGCTGAATCACCTCGATGTTTGATTAAATGGTTAATTTTTGTCTGTTTTTACCGATCGGCCCCGTCTGGGAACCTGTACCACAGTGAAATGGATGCTTTCGTAGACTGAATGTTTGCACTTGTACAAGAGCTGAGGATGAGGACGGTGATGACGGACCGAAACCAGTGTGAACACAAACCAGGAAACGCCGTCCTGTTCATCTGCTGCTGCTTCTGACGCACAAACACGACCCCAGTATCCTCTGTTTTCTGTTTAAGTTCATTTCAAAGTCTTTGACGTTGCACGCAGGGTAGACGAGCTTCGCAAACAGGGTATAACAAAAAAACAAACAAAAACAAAAAAACGCACAACTTACTCACACATACACACTATCTGATGGAGTGAAAACGGCTGCTTGTTGTTGTATCTTCTTTCTTTTCTTTGCTTTGAATATTTCCCTGTTTTAATGGGAAAAAATGCAAACGGTGCCTTAAAAAAAACCAAAATAAAAAAAAAAAAAAACAGAACTGTTGGAACTTTAAAGGGACAATCTGTTAAAAAAAAATCAGCATTAGCAAACAGTAAAACCAGCAAAAACCAAAGCGGAAGTCACCCAGGCCTTAACGTCCCAGTTTATTAATGATCTGTTGCACATTTGATCTTATAGTTTATCCAAAACATCAATGTGCATAAATAATCCTCATTTAATCATTATTATTATTTCATCATCATCCGTCGTCTTTTTGCCTCTTTTGTGTTTTAAACCACGACTAAAAGGAAAAGAACAGAAAAGTGCCTTTAAACCGACTCAAACGACCCCCTTTCAGCTGTTAAAACTAACATGTTTAAGACAACAGAAGTGTTTCAACCAGTTTGAAGACTTTTTTTAATTAGTATTTGATGGATTGATGCTGTTTTAACCTCCTGAGACCCAGCTTCGTAGAGCGGCAGCTATCGATTAGTTTTGTAATCGATTAATATATGGATCATTTTCTTTGATTCCATTCAACGATTATTTGAAAAAAAAAAAAAAAAGTAAAATTGTGAAAAATGTGTGATGTTGTGTCTTTTACGATGTTTTCAGGACTAAAACTTTGCCTTCAATCTTGAAAAAACAGTATCTCGACAATTATCTTGATAATCTTTTGGCCGTTTTTGCAGGAATTTTGAAAAACCTCGGTGCGTTTCCACTGAAATCCACCAGTAAAAAGTAAAAATGTGAAACAGACACGTCTGAAAACAATAAACATGTCCTGTATTCCAGAACCAGATGAAAAAACAGCCACAACAAGAATAAAAGTAAAAGGATATAGAAAAAAATATATAAAACCACAATTACAACAGTATAAAAGTATATATTAAAGTATCTATAGATATATAAACAACAATAAATGAGTCCAATGACATCTGCAAAAAATATATCACTACAGTTTTGGTTTTAACAGCAGCAAAATTTAAATAAAAGAAGCATCGATTCAGGAAAATTTTGATTATTTTTTTAATCTATTGGAGTCAGTTGATTGATGAATAATTTCTACATTGATATGTTTTTGTCATCCATCACAGCTTCACTTAAAAAATACAAAAACAACAAGAAAAAAAACAAACAAAACAAAAACGCTGTCCACTGCAAAGGACATTTTATTGTGAAAAAAAAAAAAAAAAAGTACCCAACAAATCTGTTTCCAATTAACTATTATTTAATGTAAAAAAGCCCAAACTTTAACTTCACTGGGTCTCAGGAGGATTTGCAGGAAACCAGAGTTCAGTTTTATGGAAATTTTGATAATTTTAACAGAATCTAGAGGAAAAATTAATTATATACATACATACATTAGCGAAAGATTTTTTCCCCCCCTTTTTTTTTTGTCATTTTCTGTTTCTTTCATTTCCTGAAAAAATGAAATAACCAATTGTTTTGGGACGGTGACAATATGTTTTAAACAAACCAAGGGATGTAAAAGTACAGATATTTCTGTTAAAATATTTGTAAAGTAAAACGTCACCTTCGTAAAATTAGCAAAAAAAAGACCTAACTCCTAATTTTCAGGTTTTTCTAGAAACAAAAAAGTATCATATACTCCCTTTTTTTTTTAACTTTATGACTAAAGCTGTTGCTTTAACACAGAAAAAGCTTCAAAGTATTTGTACTTAACACCTCTGTCCAACGATATTAGTCTAAATAAATTACATTTATCACGTAAATGTGATTTTTTTTTCCCACTTCGAATGATTTACAGGCTCAAAACTCTAAATATTCACTTAAATGATATATATTGTTATTAGATAATTACACTTAGTCTTTATGATGGTTGAATTTTGAACAAAACAAAAAACACTGTCCAATAATACTTTCATATAGAGTCACAGTCCCATTAAAATGAAACTATTTATATGAAGTTTATTCAAATAGCACTGAAAATACGGTTTTAAAGTTCAAAGTACTTGGTTTAATATTTTAATATACTTAAAATAATCCTAACACACTTCACTTCCTCAACTTAAATAAGTATAAAATCCATAAATTGGTCAAAAATCATCCCAGACTCAGTAGAAATTTCCTTTTACCGTTTTTTTTGCTGTGCACCTTAACGCCTCTTAAGTGCTTTCAGTCGGTCTTTTCAAAGTATTCTGCTTATATAAATATAAATATAAGTATAGCTTTTCGCCTGCTTTAACTTTGTACTTCTTTCCTCTTCAGACCGTATCTTTGTGTATCTGTATATAAATATATATATTTGTCTCCTTTTTCCAAATGCGTATTTTCATATATTGCGTATTTTAAGATTGTACTCGCTCTTATCACTTTTGTACATTTTCAGATAAACCTGTAACCTCTTGTACTGATGTTTTATAACGTTTCATCTTATATTCATTTGTGGATTTGATTAAACTGCCTTTAACAGCGTATGAGTGTCTTTAAATGTTCACCATTAAATAGAATACGATCACGTGGTTCAGTGTGTGATAATTCAATGAACGGGTAAAACACAAAACAGTGGATAAAACCAGAAAACAGCAAAGGTAAGATCTTTGATCAGCATCTGTTCATAATATCACCTTTATTTTTGCTCAATAAAACATGAGATAATAAAGAATTTGGACAAAATCATTGAGAAAATGAAGAAAAATCACCAAAAAGGAACAAAAAATTGATAAAATAAAATCAGTCTTTAAAAATGTGCAAAATTGCTGAACATATTAAAAAATGGACACCGGCAAATTAAGAAAATTAGCAAAAAATGAATATATGACAAAAAATAACAAGAAACTGAACAAAAATAAACATAAGGAGGAAGAAAATGAATAAAATCACTGAGAAAATTCCCAGAATAATCAAGAAAATTAAGAAAATAATCACAAAACCCAAACTAATTAAGACACAAATACAGATGAACAAAGCAATAAAGAACAAAATATATAATATAGATATATTAAAAAAAATAAAAAATAAAAAAGCAAAACATCAAAAAATACAATGTGAAAATTCATTAAAAAAAAAAAAACTTAAAATGAAGCAGAAAAAATATGAACAAAAAAAAAAAAAAGGCAAAACCATCAATAAAATGAACAAAAACAACAAAAAACATGAATATGAAGAATTTGAACACTTATAAACACTTTTTTACACTAAGACAAAGACTCAAATTTGTATGTCATTGTTTCTAGGATATAATGACAGTATTTTACTTTAGATTATCATTTAATATCATTAATTGTTAATATCTTAAGTATGATTTGAATTTTTTACTTATATAATTTTCTCATAAAAATACTTCTTATTGAAGATAATTTTTATTCATGAAGCACCAAAATATATACAGCAGCATTTATTCGTCTTAATCCTTATTATGGTGAACTAATATTTTCAGGTCCCACACTAAAAGCCCTAATAGAAGAAAACAGAAGTTACAGCGCCATCTGCTGGACACTGTCAACACGTGTCTCCACCTGTGGATTTAAATCAGAGATAGAAAAAAAATGAACCAAAAACGACCAAACGCCTCAAATCTGCAGTAACAGTGACACCTGGTGGACAAATGAAGTCATTACAACCTGTGAATACAGTATAGTTGACTTTGTTGTAATACTCATCAGCGTCCACCAGGTGGCAGTGGAACTCCTGTTTTATCATGTAGTGGCTTTAACATGAATTATAAGATTTTTTCTGACTATTTTTATTCCTCTTTAGGCATGGGGAAAAAAAAAAATAAAAAAAAAAAAACCAATGTGATTGAAATTTTTTTATGAACCTATTTTTCATGACGTTACAAAAATGTCCGCTCAGCTGGACTCCATGTGTTTCATTTTTGAAGCGACATACTGTGTGAAAACTATGAAATAAAAACATTTTTAATGCTGCTAGTCTATATTTTCTCACATTTTAACAAACTATAATACTGGCTATTACACACTCAGATAATATGCAAACAAACAAACAAACAAACAAACAACAACAACAACAACAACAACAACATGTTTTTGTTTTTTTAAACAAACTGTTAATTACAATCTAATAACAATTAGCAGTTGATTTACACTCAGACATGTCAGTGCAGATCAGGTTTATCAAGAACAGGAAAGTTACAGTAAAGGGATGAATGTCAGTGTATTATGGGATGGTGCATGAGCGTCCACTGTGTGGGCTGATCTGGAACTAAAGCAACAAACCCATGAAAATACAACAGAACAGCTGGAGAAGAACTGACCACTGGAGTGACCACTGGAGTGACCACTGGAGTGACCACTGTGCATGAAAGGGTTAAATGTGGGAACTGAAAATATGAGTTTATATTTGACACAGAATGAGATGAAATTCAGTTAAAACTGAAAAAAGGCAAAAACTGAGACATAAACCTGACTTTAATCTGCTTGAACTCATGTTTTTTCATCAAAATCTAAATGAATATGAAGAAAATTAAAGTGTTTTTAGTTTTCTCTTTTTATTTGTATTTATTGATTAGTATTTATGTATTTATTTACAGATGATATGATTTTATTATAAATATATATATTTCGAAGTAAAGGCTGTTTTTATTTTTGAAGCATAAAAATATGTAAGGCAGCATTTATTCTATTCATCTTCATCCTAATTGTAGTTGACTGTGTTGTAATACTCACCAGTGTCCACCAGGTGGCAGTGTAATCCTGTTTTCTCATATAGTGGCTTTTAACACGGGACCTGAAAATATTAGTTTATTTTTGAGACAGAATGAAATAAACACAAGCTTTGGTTACAACAATTTTACAAAACTGGGAAAATACATTTTGCAGCAGCAGTAAATGGCAAAAAATAAAAATAAAAAATAAAAAATAAAACAGTAAAACATGCAAGTGCATGTATGACAGTACTGTACTTTTCACTGTATTTTCAATATCTGTCCTTAAATATTTATTTTTGACACCGTTTCCCTTTTACTACACACATTTTTAACATAAATATTTCGTTTATTTTAGATTATTTAGCATTTTTGCCTGATGTGACGACGTCCAGACTGATTTAAACTAAACAGATGAAACAACACACGTAGAAAAGACAATCAGACATGTATTTAAAAGCTCTTTTCTACTGTTTTAGAATGAGTCACATTCAGCCATTTGGAAAAAAAAAAACCTGTTATTTCAAATAAAAACACCAGGATCAGGAAGGAACTCAATATTTAACCCTTTACATTCTATTCATTTACCTTTATTCTTTTGGTTTAATCTTTTAAAAACAAACAAATATTTTAGTCCTTTTAACAAATAATTTATTTGTACTTATGTCCAACAAACATAATTAATTTTAATGGATAATGATGATGAAACATTTCGTATAAATTATTTCTGCCACTGGATTAAAACAGTGTCAGAGGTTGTAATGACTTCATTTGGCCACAGGGTGTCACTGTTACTGCACGTTTGAAGCTCTGGGTCATTTTTTGGCTCTTTTTAAAGTGTCAGTGTTCCTGTCCATCACTGATATAAACCCACAGGTGGAACCTATGAGGGACAGAACCTGAAAGACCATGAAACCAGGACAACATGGATTCACCTCCAATCCAAAAAGATTCACTTCAAAACTTAAGTGAACAGAGAGGCAGGAGTAACTGAGCAAAAAATGCACAAACAAGACAAAATTTGACCAAAAAAAGCTGCAACAACTGTACTTGGAATTAAATAAATAAATAAATAAATAAATAGATAATAAAAAAAAAAAATCAACATCTGGCCAAAAAAAAAAAAAGAAAAAAGCTGCAAAAACTGACCAAAATGGCAAACATTGACACATAAACCTGACTTTAATCTGCTCAAAGTCTTTCTTCAAAATGTAAATAAAGATTACGGTAAAGCAAAGTTAGTTTATATATGGTTTCTTGCATGAGAAAATTATCACATCATGTATAATTAAACTTATATTTAGGCATATATTTAAAAAAAAAAAAAAAAATAGAACTTCGGTTTATTTAAAAAAAAAAAAAAATGACAAAAACATTTAAAAATGAACGAAAATTAACAACACCCCCCCCCCAAAAAAAAAAAAAAAAACTGCAAAAAAACAAAAAACAAACTGTAAATATATAAATAAATAAATAAATAAAATGAAAATAAAAAAATAATCAACTCTCAACAACAATAATAATAATTTTAAAAAGCTGCAAAAACTGAACAAAATGGCAAACATTTTGATCTAAACTTGACTTTAATCTGATGAACTCATGTTTTCTCTCCATAACCTAAATGAAAAACAGCGGAATATTTACCTACTGTTGTAATTCGATGACCTTTGACCCCCACCCCCACCCCCCTCTCCCTCGCGCGCTCCCGACCACCAATCAGTGCCGCTGCCGGGTGCGCGCTCTGCGTCCGGAGTGCGGAGGGAGGCAGGACAGAGCAGAGCGCAGAAAGCAGGAGGAAGAGCCCAAAAGTGGACATTTAACAGTGTTATTACAGCCCGGTCTGCAGAATGTGAGGTTTAGTTCTAGTTTTTTGTTGGTTTTTGGTGCGTGTTTGTTTTTTACGCACCGGGATTTTTGACGCATCATGGATGAGAAGATGACGCACGGGATTAAAGTAGCACTAAAACATGGAGTATTTGTGGAATTCATGTAATAATTCCACACTGAGTTCATCTTCCTTTACTATGGGGTCAGTTTTTGTGGTATGATGTTGGAATATTATGGGATTTGTACCAAACTCCACATGACGGTCCGTGAACGCCTCACATGCCTCTGGGTTCACTGAACTGCTGCTGCTTTTTCTGTGGTTTTTCGACTAAAACCAACCGTTTGGAGCTTTTTTTTTTTTATTATTATTATTTTAACTCAGAGTTGATGGATATTTCTCATCTTCACTGTGAATCACTCAGAAACAACATCATGTACGCGGGACGGAAACGGCGAAAACCCGTGCCAAAGGGGTGAGTGGTGCGTAAAAGGGGTTTGACCTGGACCTGGACCTGGACCTGGTTCTGCTGTCAGAACATACTGTAGTGGCTTTGACATCCAATATGAAACTAAAGTAAAGCAGTGCCTTCCACAGGTTTATTTTCAGTCCAACAGCAGTGAAGCATTAACCCTGAAAAACCCACAACTGTGTCTGTGGGAACTTTTACCACATTTATCCACAGAAGTGACTGAACACCGTTTATTACACCATCATCCTCTGCCTTCTGCAGCTGTCAGTGTAAACCGTGTCTTTTCCTGATCATGTAGATCAGTGGTGTCAAACATAAGGCTCGTGGGCCAAAGCCGGCCACCACAGAGTCCTGTGAATCTAATAGAAGTGCAAAAATTACACTGAAGAGATGAACAATCAAGGATGTGGAAATTATTTTACTCCATGTAATGTCAAGTGGATCAAACCAGTAAAACACTATCATATTAACCTAGAAATAATGACAACTCCATTTAACCCTTTCATGCATGATTTATGAGAACCTTAATCAAGATTTTTGTTTGTTTTTTTCCCTGAGTGTTTTTATTCCTCTTTAGGCATGAAAAAAAAAAAAAAAAAACAGTGATTTTTTTTTTTTTTTTTTTTTTTAAATCAACCTGTTTTTCATAGAGATAAAAAAGACAAAAGTGTCCACTCAGCTACACCATGAATTTTATTCTTGAAGCAAAGAAACATGTATTTAAAACCCAATATGATGAAGTGATCTGAAAACAGTGAAATGAAACCATGTTTAATGCAGCTAATCTGATGTTTTCTCACATTTTAACATATTCTAATACTAGTTATTACTCACTTCATGGAGATAATATGCAAAAAAATAAATATTAACAATTGATTTCCATTCAAGAACCAACCAAGAACAGCAAAGTTACAGTAATGGTATGAATTGCAGTTTATGAGATGATGCATAAGTGTCCACTGTGTTGGCTGATATGGAACTAAAACAACAAAACCCATGAATATACAAGAGTAAAGCTGTAGAGTAACTGTCCACTGGAGTGACCACTATGCATGAAAGGGTTAAAAATAAATAAATAAATCTTGGTTTAATGTGAAAAAAGTACAATTACATGAAAATATTTACATTTGCAAAGTATTTTTTTGCAATAAAATGTGAATAATCTGAACGAATATCAACAATGTGAAAAATAAGTACAATTTTAATAATATTCTGCCTGGAACTACATGTTTTGTGTATTTGTAGATCCACTGTCATCTGTACATTTTGTTAATTATAAGCTGAGACATAATAATGTTGAAATTTCACTTATTTAAAAAAAAAAAAAATTTCTTTTTCATGGTTGTTCAGGTTCATTCTCATTGTTATTATGTGATGTACTTTTTCTCTCTAAAACATAGAGAAAAGTTTATAGTTGTTATTATAACACTGGGTTACAAAAAAGTGTTTTTTGCAAGTTGTCTAGGTTTTTTCAACTGAATTAGGACCATTTTGCACCGCTAAATCCAAAAATGACATCTGTTTTTCTCAATCAGGTCAGGTGTTTTTTGCTAATTTGATTTTGAAAAATTTGATCTTCTCACAAAATATAATAATTCATACCAAAATCAGATTGGTAAGCACACTTTATGAAACTTGTGACTTGATTCCTGTTAGGTACAATGGTGTATTCACCGCAGATGCAGCAGAATACGTCAGGCTTATTTTTGCAAGATCTTCTAGTTGAAGCCATTTCATTCACCTGTAATATTAAAAAAAACATGAATCATAAATTGGCAAAAGTAAAATCTTCAGAACTCGTTTATTGCAAGAAATATGAAAGAATTTTGTATCATATGATGTGAAAATGCCCATAAATGTAAGCAAAAATGTTAAAAAGCCAATATGTAGCATAGTTCAGAAAGTTGACCTGATTGAGCAAAATTAATGTGATTTTTGGATTCAACACACCAAAATTATCCTAAATCAGCTCAAAAAACTTAAACAATAAATTTGTTGTTGACCAGTGTAATGTTTTTTTTTACTGGTCTGACCCACTTTAGATCATATTGGTCTAAATGTGGAACCTGAAATAAAAAGAGTTTGACAACCCTGACTGTAAAATAAACTAAAGGTTATTTTATCAAAACAGAGAAAACTGATGAAAATGTGACATTTGCAAAAAATATATATCATTAACTGAACATAGAAACAAACAAATTTTCATTAAATCATGAAATGTTAATTTATTAAAAGCCCTTTTTTACAGAAGGAACATCAGTACAAAACACCTTTTCTCAAATAGTTCCTCACAATAAATAGACTAAACCAATAGAAATGCTGCAATATTTTGTGATAATTCTGGAATAAATTTTTCTCCACATTTAACCTTTCGTAAATGATTTATCATCATTTACTTTAATAAAATAATGTATTTAGTTGTATTTAATTCACTGACCATGTAGATGTTCATTAAAGCTCAGAGTAAATTGAAAGGTTATTATATGAAAAGAGAGAAAACTGAAGAAAAAGA